>NC_135418.1:9651524-9679024 GCF_051991245.1 Festucalex cinctus | reverse complement strand
CTCATCATGTCTTCAACTGCGACAAAACCCATGCAATTGCCTGCTCTGGGTCAGCCCTATACCTTGGGGATGCTCTATGATGCTCGCAAAGATACACTGATTCCAGGTAGAAATTGACGCACAGTCGTCCTTATTGGGGGGGATCAATTGTCGAGGTTCTTACATACAATATATATGTCTTTTCGTGCAGGTTTCACTCTGTGGGATAGAGACAGTCTCGATAGCCAGACCACTGAAACAACTCAAAAAAGCAGTTCCTTTAAGATAACAGCCTCTGACACCATTGAATCAAAGTCTTCTCTGATGGATATTGAAGCTTCTCTGAATATAAGTTGGTTAGGTGGATTGGTTGAAGTTTCAGGATCTGCCAAGTACCTGAATAATAAGAAGAAATTCAAGAACCAGAGCAGGGTATCTTTTCAGTATAAAGCTACCACCGTCTTTAAGCAGCTTTCTCTTCCTGCTCTTGGGCCACTAACCAGCCAACAACAGAAAGTGATTGAGAACAGCTCGGCAACACATTTGGTCACAGGTCTCCTTTATGGGGCAAATGCAGTCTTTGTGTTTGACAGTCAGAAGTTGGATGCCAGCAGTGTTGAAGACATCCAGGGTAGCATGAAGGCTGTCATCAAGAAGATTCCTACATTTGATATTGAAGGAAGTGCTCAAATAAAACTGACTGCTGAGGAGCAAAAGCTGACAAATAAGTTCAGCTGCACATTCTATGGAGACCTCATTCTTGAAAAAAACCCTTCCACCTTTGTCCAAGCTGTACAAACCTACAGTGAGCTTCCAACACTATTGGGAGATAAGGAAAATTATGCTCCTGTGACTGTCTGGCTGTATCCTCTGCACAGACTGTACGAGAGAGCTTCTGTGCTGGTCAAAGAGCTCAGCATCTCACTAGCAAGTCAAATTCAAAGAGCTATAGAAGATGAAAATGAAGTGTATATGAGATGCAACGACAGTTTGTATAGCAATGCAGCAAGAAATTTTCCCGCAATTCGCAAGAATATAAGCAGTTTCCAAAAACTTTGTTCTTATTACAAAGCTGCAGTCACACAGTACCTAGCCAGAAATCTCCCTTGCATCCGCAATGGCAAAGAAGATGAGAGCGCATTAGCAAAATTTTTAAATGATCGAGAAAATTCTCCATTCCGCCAACCACACCTAAACGGGTGGTTGGCGAACAAGGAACGAGACATCAATGTCATTGAGTCCTGTGTTAACATGATACTGAATGGCACAGACGCTCAAATAGTGCACAATAAATCAGAATTGGATAAAGTGATTCTTACTCCAGGTGTCACAGATGTTGTTTGCTTTGTTTTCACTGACTTGGAGACAAATGACCCCTGCCTTAATACCATGGCCAAGTACCTGGAGGAATTCCAGCCTGGAGGAATTGATGACAAACACATTGTGTTCACGACTGACGTCATCATCAAAATGAGAGAAAAAGCCCAAGAGTTCATTCAATATGGCAAACTTTTGAGAAATAGCAAAAGTGTCAAGTTTCTTATCACTGCTATGACAAATAACAAATACAAGGGAGCTTCCATCTACCATTACAAAGATTTGAGCCTACGCACTGACAACTTCACAAAGCCATCTGTCCCATCAGTAGAGACGATCACAGAGAGAAAGGACCTCATCTGGTGTAAGTTCCTTTTTTGTGCCGCTATTCACACTTCCAAATTATGAAATGAAACCAATTGTAAGATGTTTATTTTTGTCTATCCACTAGATGCTACTGATCTCACGCTGGATGAAAAGACTGTCAACAAACATCTGACTCTGTCACAAGAGAACAAGAAAGTGACCTTCGGCACTGTCAAGCCATATTCTAATAACTCAGAAAGGTTTATTGATTTCGAGCAAGTTCTATGCAAAGAGCCGCTAACTGGTCGTCATTATTGGGAGGTTGAGTTTAGGGGTGAGGTTGATTTTGTTGTTGCATACGCGTCAACTCCGAGGAGCACTTCAGAGGTTGGATGGAATAAGCACAGCTTCGCAGATTCCAAAACTTCCTGGGGAATATACGCTGGAAATTCCTATCTATTAGAAATGTCATTCATATATTTCATTCCATATGTGTCCTGGCAAGCTTATGCTCCAGGCGTGCAAAAGCTTGGAATTTATCTGGACTGTCCTGGGGGTACTTTGTCCTTCTACGCTGTCTCTGGAGAAACGCTGAAATACTACCGGACTATCTCACAGCAGTTTGATAACACACTCTACGCAGGATTTAAACTTACGGAACAAGCGAGTTATGCTTGCCTGTTGATTTAGCACAGGAAAGCCATTTTCCTCGATTGTACTTCGGCAACGATATTTGCTCCGTTAGGTTGAAACAGCTTTTTAAGCAGTCAGCACCGCTTTTTAATTTGTATAACCACCTTCGCGACTTAAGCTTCACAATAAGGCCTCGCATAGCAATGATTTATCAAAGAATTGCGGACATGTTTAGAATTACCAATCCTTGTTAGAACGCTGTACTTCTAGTACTTTTTAATTAAGCATAGTGAACTGATCCCCAGGCATATACATCTGCCACAAACATGACACAGGTCTGTGTTTTTGTTTTTTTTTGTCTGTAGTCTCCTCAGTGTTCTCTCCTGACGCACAATCAGAATGGCTTTACTGTCATTGTAAACATGCCACAATGAAATTGGAGTTGACGTATATGCAACAGCCAACAGACTTATTTTCCTGCAGCAGCACAGTTTTTGATTAGGCTAAACACAATACAAATTTAAAGTAACTCCTCCATGGAAAGGTAACAAGTTATCTTTGTTTATCATCCAACAGTCTTTGTAATAATCTTTGTTTCTCATCCAATAATTAGAATCAATCCTGTTATTTTGCTAAATAGTATTTCCCAAATGTGTAATTGATTAATATGCATAAGTGTATCCATGTAGACAGCTTTGAGCATGTGTTCTCACTAATTAGCAGCTGAATCAACAAAGATGCAACGCTTCACTTGATGAGCTATGAGCTTTTCACTGACCGTAGCAAGCGCCACTGTGTGTTCTATACGATGTAACTGTAGACTTTTGTTGTCTCTCTCTACATTTGTGTAGTCACATGGACAATAAAAATGCTTTATGCACTATTCTGTTGTTCCTCATTCTGTCTCCCTTGTGATTATAGTTGAAGACAGCAACCCTCATATACACACATATATATATATATATATATATATATATATATATATATATATATATACTAGGCCTGGGACGGTTTTTGAAAACCGTTAAAGCCGATCGGTTCAACAGTTTCGGTTCGGCCCGTCTGCTGCAACACACTAAAAGCCGGGGAGAGCGTTTCGTGGGAACCAGGACAAAATGGTGAAAAAGAAACAAAGTACTGTGAGTCTATTTACTTGCTGTTGAATTGTACCGAGTTACCAGCAATGTTTGTGTTGCGTCGCAAAAGAGCTCGACAGTTTTTGTTTTATTGAACCGAGTCTTTATTGACAGCGGACAACGACAAGCTCTCTTCTTTTCCTTCTCCTACCCTTCCCCTTTTTGTCTCGACCTGAGTCTGTTAAAAAGGCACTGTCCAAGCCTCTGATTGGTTAAAACAGTAACTGGTTGGGTGGGGCCAGAGCTGCACAGGTGCAGGTAATTGTGGTCAATAGTGTCAATTGTCCAGGTTGGAAGTCTGTTTAAACAATACACAGCAAACCAAAACAAACACAGCAAACATGCAAAGGAAAAAAGATAAAAATCACACAACTCCTACATTTAAATATAAAATACTTCCACCTTATGACAAACACACACTGCTCGCCGCGCGTCATGCATGGCAGAAGTGAAAAACACAACAACTGCGGAGACAGGATCGGCCGGTGTACAACAACACCACCAGTGCGGTGAACAGGGGGAGAGGAGAAGCTCGCCACCAAGTAGAAGTGAGTAACTACAGAGTAGATTTGATGAATGACAGCTCGACGATCAAAACACGCTCGCTGGTGCAGTGTATACACGTGCTGGCCAATATATGTATTGTTGTACATACACATTTATATTTTCCTGTGTTCTATAAAATAAGGAAATCTTATTGAATGTTATTTTTTTAAGACTATAATAGAATAGTAATAATAATAATAATAGATTTTATTTATAACCCATTTTACATTTATAAAATAAATCTCAACATGCATAGTACAGGCAACAATAAAAGCAATGGAAGCACACAGTAAATAAAACGGTCAATTACAAATCAGAGTAAAAACATGAAAAATAAATAAAAATCCACCAGGAAAAGCTTTGTTAAACCTGTGCAGCTAAGGCACTTATAAGTGAAGAAAAACCTCACAGTACACCAACAAACAAAAATAAAAAGTTTGCATGCTAAAATAATTATCTGAACTCTGTTTAGTCACAAATATACCTCGTGTGAAATCTGGCCTTATATAGTTGAACACAAAGCTGCATATATTTGCAGGTAACCATGTCTTTGTCAATTGTATGAATGGCAACAGAGGGACACACACAGGTTGCTTTTACCTTCAGTTATTTGTTATGCCTGCCACTATATGCCACTGGCATAAATTGAATAATAATTTACATGATAATACAATAATAATAGTAATAATAATAAATACATTAATTAATTAATTAGCTGTGAATAATATAAACTTTATTAACTCCATGAGATATTAGATTTTTTATTTTTTTTTAAAGTCACTGCATACCGAACTGAACCGAAAACCATCAGCACAAAACCGAACCGAGGATTTAATCTCTTATACCATATTTCTATAATTTAGTCATTAATATAGAATGGTCTATCGTGTCAAATGCTTTCTTTAGATCCATAAAAGTCCCAACAGTAAATTTTTCATTATCTATGTTAGTAGATATTGCTTCTCCGAGTTCCATGACTGCAATTGAGATGGTCCGTTTTTCTCTAAACCTATATTGATTTTCACTTAAGAGCTTATATTTCTCAATAAAGTTGTCAAGTCGGTGTAAAAACAATTTTTCTAGAATTTTTGATTTCTGTGGCAGTAGTGATATTGGTCTATCATTAGTGAATGTATGTCTTTCTCCACTTTTGTAAATAGGAATGACTTTTGCTATTTTCATTTTTGATGGAAATATACCAGTTTCGAATGACAAATTGCATATACATGTGAAAGGTCCACAATATATTGTATAAAACTTTTTATTAGTGTCATATCAATATATTATATATGTTCCCAAAACAAAGGACATGAAGCACAGCAACCGATAAGAAGAGAGTTTGGTGAGGCTGGCTCACTATCTTCCACTCCCTGCCCTTGATTTCTCCTCCCTGCCATTGACTTGTCCTCATCTGCCCACACTCCAAACACCGACCATCCAGCTCTCCTGCTCCCGAACGATGCCTGCCAAACACCACCACGACCACCACCACCAGTTTCACTACCAGATGCACCCCTGCGCTGTTCATCGCCCCCAAGCGACGCCTGCCAGACAGCGCCACTACCGGATTCACTGCCGGATGCACCCCCGCGCTGTGCACCGCCCCCCAATGACCCGATGACTGACTCGCCATCGAGTCTCACCAATAGGTTGAGCAATCTGGTCAATCTCTCCAAACAGCTAAATAGAAGTCTCTCCGAGCAGCTGTCTACTGATTACAGGAGTTCTCCCACGCTCCTCCCAAGACGCCACATTCAGCTATCTATTAATCGTCTGACTCCACCAAGCCTCAGCAAACAGCTCCCCATGCACCTGCCGACCTCCATCTTTGGCTATGGAGAATCTCAACTACAGCTCGGTCTGATACGCTTTGGGTCCAGAATACATATACAATATAAAAAATGTGTGTTCCCAGGATAAGTCAGGACCCAAGGAAGCTTGTAGCATTCCTGTGATTACAAGAAATAGAAAGTTGGCAAAAGAAATGAGAAGAAATAAGTCAGAAGCTACAAACCTAGTCAGTATAGCTTGTCAACCTCTGGCTAAACTATGGCTAAATTATTATGACATATGATCTTGACTTATTTCTCCTCAGTGAAACATGGCTAACAGAAGGTTCCTGCAACACTGTTCTGAATGAGGCAACACCAACAAATTTTAGTTTCATGAACAAATGTCGTAATGGCAAAAAAAGGTGGTGGACTTGCTGCCATTTTTAAATCTCTATTTTCAGTGTAAAGAAATTTTATTGGGAGCCTTTAATTCATTTGAATATCTTAGTCTTTTGGTAAAAGGTGAGCCAAACATCGTCATTGTCATAATTTATAGACCTCCAAAACAAAAAGGCAGATTCATGGAGGAATTTGAAGAAATGCTGTCAGTAATTTGTACCGACTATGACTATCTGGTCTTAACTGGAGACTTTAACATTCATGTTGACAACAACTTGGATAAAAATACCAAAGAATTTTGTAATATACTTGATACTTTTGGTCTCTCACAACATGTAAAAGGTCCAAACCACAAACAAGGTCACATTCTTGATCTCGTCATCTCTAAAGGTGTTGACATTTTATCTGTTGAGGTGAAAGATCTGGCTATTTCAGATCATTCCTGTGTGTTTTTTGAATTACAAACAATCCCAGAAGTTCAAACAACTACTGTCTCGATTAAAAAAAGGTACATAAATGAGAATTCAATCAATATGTTTATGGAATTAATGGCTGCATCACCAACTGTAAATGCAGAGACCGTTGATGAACTTCTGGATGAATTCACCTCAAAAATCTTAAATGTTTTGGATGCTGTTGCTCCTATTAAAACTAAGACCATTTCATCCCGAACTAAAACACCTTGGAGGTGTACTACCAACATAATGACTTTGAAATCTAAATGCAGAAAAGCAGAGCGAAAGTGGAGAAAAACTAAACTCCAAGTTCATTTTGACCTGTACAGACAATGTCTTTGTCATTTTAACCAAGAGTTAGTAACAGCTAGACAACAACACTTTTCTGAAATTATTAGTAAGAACTAATTAATTAATTAATAATTATTTATTTTTATTATTATTGTTATTATTATTATTATTATTGTTATTAGTATTAATTATACTAATTATTAATTAGTAGTAATTAATGATACCTTTGGGTCAAATGCTTCAGAACGCAGATGTTGACTATCATAGTTATGCAGATGACACACAACTGTATTTATCAATGTCCCCAAATGACAGCAGTTCTTTTAACGTATTGTGTCATTCTTCAGAGCAAATTAACAACTGGATGAACCAAAATTTTCTTCAGCTAAACGAAAACAAAACCGAGCTCATTGTTTTCAGCAATAAAGAAAAGAGAATTTAGAAACTAAAGACCAAGTTTGAAATCTTGGGGTACTAATCAGACCGGACCTTCAGCAATCATATTAAATTCATCACTAAAATAGCCTTTTACCAGCTGAAAAACATATCCAGACTGAAGGACTGCATGCTTCAAGCAGACCAAGAGAAGCTTATCCATGCTTTTATCTCCAGCAGAATAGATTACTGTCACGGTCTTCTGACTGGACTCTCTCAAAAGAACATGAGACAATTGCAGCTCATTCAGAACGCTGCAGCTCGAGTTCTGACCAAAACAAAGAGATCAGAACATATTACTCCAGTACTTAAGGATTTACACTGGCTCCCAGTCAGCTGTAGAATCGATTTTAAAGTTCTGCTACTCGTCTATAAATCGCTAAATAGTTTGGGACCTGAATATATCCAAGAAATGCTGATTGAGTACAAACCCAGCAGGGCTCTGAGATCTACAGACTTGGGCCAACTAGTGGAACCCAGAGTTCGAAGCAAACATGGTGAAGCTGCATTTAGCTATTATGCTGCACACAGATGGAATAGGCGACCAACAGAAGTGAAGTCAGCCCCGAGTGTAAATGCTTTCAAATCCAGGTTAAAAACTTTGCTTTTTTCTTATACCTTTGATTAGGGACTTTTAAACAGATTTAATGAATGAATGAATGAATTAATTAATTAATGTATTTATGTATTTATTTATTTTATTATTAATTATTATTTTAAACTTCCTTATGTTAAATGTTTTAAAGTTTGTTGAATGTTTTAAGTAGGGCTGTCAAAGCTAAAGCGTTAATAGATTAATTAATCACAGAAAAGTGTCGCATTAATGACGTATTAACGCAGATTAATCGCACTATTTTTTTGGACCGCACTTGAGCCTTGAACGTAACCGCGGATGGTTACATTGAAGGCTGCGCAGGTCAGTGATTCGGTCAATGCACGGCATTTCCTACGCCTGTTGTTCCAAAATGAGCGGGGTGACTCCAGTTGGTGTTATGGTGGTAATTCATTGCATGCGCTAACATTGAGCGCCCTCTTGTGACCTGGGGAAGCAACTGTGAAGAGTGAAAATAAATGGCCGCGAGCACATTGCCACAGAGCCGTCTCAGTCGTGTGTATTAACAGCCCGCACATACAGCTACCAACACAGTTGGTGTGCTCGGTGGTAAATTTCGCTTTAAAAAAACACCCCGTCGGGACTTTAGATAAAATAAAAGTAATTTGCGTTTAATTAATTAATAATTGCCGAATTTCACCCAATTGATATGATGCTTTTACGTTTTGAGCAATACAAGCATGCATGCAATTGCTTACATGCATTTAATCAATGTTTGCAAATGACATTCACATAATAAAATGCGTTAATGTCAAAATATTATGGTATTTTTAATTTATTTTATATTACGCGAATACGCAAGTAATTTAGCTGATTAATCGTGATAAATCAAAATTAAAAAGTGTGATTAATCAGATTAAAAATTTTAATCGTTTGACAGCACGAGTTTTAAGATTGTTATTGTATATTCTTTTTAGTAAATTTTGTAACCTATTTTCATTTATTTTTCTTCCTCTGAATGTTTACTGTTTCTTGATGCTTATGTGTTGTCTTTCCTTGTGTAAAGCACATGGAGTTGCGTTGTGTATGAAATGTGCTATACAAATAAACTTGCCTTGCCTTGCCTATTAAAAAAGTCAGTAGACTTTATTTTGCAATCTTTTCACAACATTTAATACTTGTATGCAGACCCGTCACCAGAAAGACATTGTAGGGGGGCATTACCTTTTTTTTTTTTTATGGGGCACACTTCATCAACCTAAATCTAATGTTCATCAGGTTGAACAGCGGCATTGTGACACCTGCAAAAGTGCTCAGAAATATTTTTTGTCACTTAAAAGTGGCAGTTCATTCTGAAATCTAAACGACAAACTGAAAAAAATGTGTAGTTCATTTTGCATTTATTCAACTCAAAAGTTCATTTGAAACAAATCCACTCGTCACTTCTGTAAACAACTATGTCCGAATGAATGACTCTGTGACCCAGCCACTTCTATCTGGAATTGGCGAGCAGTTGCCTTCATTTGCGTGTTGGATTAGGGCTGTACGATATGGACAAAATTTCTGCTAAGGGTGTAGAGCTGGTCCACTGTTCCACGGCCGGGACGAAAACCACACTGCTCCTCCTGAATCCGAGGTTCGACTTCCTGACTGACTCTCCTCTCCAACACCCCTGAATAGACCTTACCAGGGAGGCTGAGGAGTGTGATCCCTCTGTAGTTGGAACACACCCTCCGGTCCCCGTTCTTAAAAAAGGGGGACCACCATCCCGGTCTGCCAATCCAGGGGCACTGTCCCCGATGTCCACGCATTGTTGTAGAGGCGTGTCAACCACGACAGCCCGCAACATCCAGAGCCTTTAGGAACTCCGGGCGGATCTCATCCATCCCCGGGTCCCTGCCACCGAGGAGCTTTCCAACCACATCAGTGACTTGGACCCCAGAGATAGGAGAGTCTACTTCAGAATCCCCAGACGTGTCTGTGGAATTGAGGAGATCTTCGAAGTATTCTCTCCAACGACACACGACGTCACGAGTCGAGGTCAACAGCACCTCATCTCCACTATACACAGTGTTGATGGTGCACTGCTTTCCTCTCCTGAGACGCCGGATGGTGGACCAGAATTTCCTCAAAGCCGTCTGGAAGTCGTTTTCCATGGCCTCCATGGACCGAACTACTCCGAGTTTTTGCCTCAGCGACTGCGGAAGCTGCATTCCGCTTGGCCAGCCGGTACCCGTCAGCTGTCTCCGGAGTCCCACTCAATCGCAGGTGACGTTTTATTTTTTTATTTTCATGATACATAATTAGATAAGAATAATTAATTAGTACATTAACATGATGGAGTAGTACTAGATAGGTTATGGTGCTTCTCCTTTTGAACGTGTAAATTGATGAATTATTTTCTTTCTTCAATTTTTTTTAATTAAACTTCAACTTAGATTTTATTTTGTAATGTGTTTATATGTTCAATAAACCAACCAACAACTCTCTGGCCTGGAGATTCCTCTTTGGCCAAGTACTCTTCGCCGACAGAATCTGATTATCTCTGCCTCGTCAATATATTCAAGCAGATGTAATGCTACTGTTAAATTTTTTATAGGTCAGCTAAAGGTGACTTTTCTCTTAATCCCTCTGCTAAAAAGTGGTTGCTATGGAAATCTGACAGCGCTGTCAGCGGTGTAAGAATAATGACTCATAATTATTGTCATGTTTTTTAATACAATAAAGTGGCGGCATAGGAACAATATACATAAAGGCACATGAAAACATTGCTAATCTATGTCAACAGAGTGACAACAAATCAAGGCTTGAGAAGCTTCAAAATACACCTCTGGCTCTATTGTTAACAAATGGCACCCTTGTGTGGTCGACAGTAGGGATGTCACGATAAGGGCAATATCGTGATATTAAAACTGCCACAATATTGTCATTGTCGTCGTCATGTTCACAATATTTAAAAGGAACAGGTTGATTTCCATTTGTGCAGTTCTAGCACCCTCTCGTGGCTAGTTTATTAGTGCAATTTAATTTTCATTAGGGATGTTTTGGCCTTCTATGTTCAAAATCTATGCTAATTGGCAGATGAAGGGGAACCTAATTTGGTTGTGAAGCGATCAATGTGTGCTTGCATTAGCAAGTAAGTGCCTCAATATTGTTATTAGAGAACGTAAGGTGGTTTATATGCATTGCTGTTATGTAAAGCACCAAATTATTTTTTTTAGTATGAGCTCTTTTTTTTGTGATCTTTTTTTTAAATATCGCCAACTCCCCCACAATATCGTAATAATTATCGTATTGTGACCTTCATATCATGATAACATCGTATCGTGATGTTTGGATATCGTTACATCCCTCGTTGACAGATGGATAACATCCACAGGAAGAAAATACCAAGAACACGCTTTGGTGCGGTCTCGAATACAGTTCTTTCTGCAAATGTTAACAACCCACTGTCTTCGCTGGTCAGCATAAGAGAAAAAACAAGGCAGAGTTACACACATCAGTGATCGCTCGCTCCTCTTCTTCGATGCCTTGACAAATGCATGCAAACACACTCATTTACTCCAAAATGCTGACAACTGATCGAGGTTCTCTGAAGCAAAACCAACGGCGACGTTATGAGATTTTCCCGAAAATACGTCACAGCTCTCTGTGCATTAGAGTCCATAATAGTTTTGAGGCCTTCAGTGAAAATCTACAATATAAATAGAAATGCGAATAAAGACAACACAAAATTAATGAGAAGATCTGTCCAAACTTTTGGCTTGTAATGTATATATATTAATATAATTATGTTAATATAAATATTATACTATTAAATATACCATTGGCCATTGCTAGGTAAAATTCTTTTTTATTTCTAGTCCACTCAAGCAATAGTACAGTAAAATCATCAAGCAGTATTGGAGTCACATGGGAGAACTCAGTATGTCCTCTCAAGAGGATGAGAGCATATATATGCCCGATTCTGCAAGATATCCATGGCAATCTTCTTAATGCTGGCATCATTGTTCTCAGGAGAGTCTGAAAATTCAAATGAATTGAGAAAATAATTACAAATCATATGCATTCATTTACAGGCCAAGACAACATGGCACATGTTTCACTACTACCTAAACATTCCGAGTTATATAGTTAAAATACATACATACATATATGTATATATACTATGGCTTAATGATTATGGACAATATTCTAATTGTAATCCCCCCTCAAAAAAAAAAAATAACGATTGCGATATCATGTGTGATTATTTCTTTTCCAGGTCCTTTTCAATGGTTTGTTTTTTTGTTTTTGTTTTTTTGTTTTTGTTTTTTTTTTACCCAACAAAAAGTTAATAAACAATATCAGAGCTATTATATATGACAGGATCTTAAGATAAAGGCAAATGAAGCCTTTTAATATCTTTTTTTTTTACTAGTTACAATTTACCACTCAACTTACCCGTTTCATGTTGCATGAAACATGACATCTAATTCAGCAGCCATATTTAAAAATAAATAAAGTCACTTCAGTCACTAAACTCACACATGCTAAAGTGTAGGCAAAGTAAAATTATACCTGCTTATATGACGTAACGTCTCCGATTTGATTAAGTTGTGAATTGTATAGCAAATGATGTCAATATGAGCGGACTTCGTCCGGACTTTCAAGATCCGTGCTTAGCACCCTTGGATAGCAGAACGAGGTATGTGCATTTTATTTTTGTAGAAACGAGTGGAGACGTGTGCTACATAAGGGACAAACCATAGGGGCAGGTTTGCATGTTCATCCCCAAATATGACTTTAAAACATTCATTGATGTCGCTCTTCAAATCAGGATAAGGGGGTAAAAGCTAGAGCTCCAAAAATGGCCAGTGAAAAATCACTCCCAGCTTCTTTTGGAACAGGTGCACCTCCGTGAATCCATTCCTTCAGCCACTGCGTGATAGAACAAATATCTGACAGCATTTGCACCACTGGTATACTAGAGCTCTTATGCCCTTTCATAACACCCTGATAAAGGAAAATACGGCCCGATGAGCCACTTGGTCTCACTAGTTTTTTAACTACTGAGCCAGTTGCATCAAAACATACTGTTGGTTTCAATTTTTTGGATAATGTCTTGTACACATTCCAGTAGTGACAGAAAAACGTGTCCTGTCCAATGTCTTTAATGCTACCATTGTGAGGTGGCACTGTACTTCAGCAGCTGCAATGACAATGAATGCCATATTATTTTTCTCCTGTTTTTCCTTGTGCAGGATCGCCGAAGTCCATCAGTTTCTCTGCCTGTGATGCCCCCCATACATGTGGTTCCATCCTGCCCCCAACGAGTTCTTGAGCTATCTGCGCACGCAAATGATCAGACATGAAGCGCTTTGAGCTGCCAGTGTGCAGGTTCTTAATTTAAGAGTTGCGCATCATTGGACTATAGATTTCGGGCTCACTTTTTGTCACAATTAATGCTGAGAAGGCCGTGAGACTCCTTGGAGTATCCTCTGATTTCAATATAATTATTTGTGGCTAATGGAAAGACCTTGGCTCTTTTAAATGTGCAAGGAAGTTTAACTGCTTTCCAGATTTGCTCATTTATGATGTGGGTCCAGGTGCCAGGCTTCAGGCTTGTGTATTTTCTTTTTTTTGGGTTTGACAGTACTTATCTTTGTATATAGCCTTTTCTGGAATAAATTCTCTCCACTTGTCAAAAGGTACTTGAAGTTCAAAGGACCGTTCAGGGAAAAGGGGATCTGATTCTGAGCCTGTGTGAGCCTAAGTTTCAGGATCAGTTTCAGCCTCAAACCCCAAAGCTGACCAGACATGTCTGTCTTAACAAAAGTGTGCATAGCTTTTGCAGACATCTTTTTTCCCCAACTCCTCACTCAGATCCATTCACACAGTGTCTTTTGGAGTAGCTATGTTGCCATTTTGGAGTATGGCCTCTTTTGATGAGCAGAGAACAGCAAAAATTGAGTCTTTGTCTACTGCTGATTCTTTGGACATCTAGTTTAAGGATAAATAATTATAATTAGGATTCATTACTTGAATGACCTTGCCCTTGGCTGAAAAAAAATAAATCTTAATACACTCTCAGAGTTCCAGCCTTATCCTAAATGGTGGCATGTTGCCCCTAAAATTTGAGAAAGTACAACAATTTGAAGCTATGTGCAAACAGCATGGAAAATGAAGGAATGAATTGAATGAAGGGGTAACATAAATCTTTATTAAAATATTGTGGACTACAATGGGATGGCCTGCCCTATGCCATTAAACTCCAGGGCTGAAAATGAGTCCCACTGTATCTATGTATAACTTTTAAGACTTTCAACATTGTGTATATCTGTTGAACACCAGCACTATCCTAGTTACCATTTACAATCACAGGTTAAAATAGACGCATGTTAGACTAATTTAATTAGTGCATTTAATTCAATTGTTATTTTGAAGTGCTTTCACAGAAAAAAAACACCTCATGATTATTGTTAAGTTGTTGGTTTCTACCATCTAATACAAAGTGCATGCATTTTATTTTGTCAGTGTAAGTGTTTTTACAGAAATAATTCCAGTATTTGTGATTGTTGAGCAGCGGGATTTTTCTCATTTTTCTCTCAAGGCTTCGAGGAAATTCTGGTCCACCATCCGGCGTCTCAGGAGAGGACAGCAGTGCACCATTAACACTGTGTATAGTGGCGATGGGTTGCTGCTGACCTCGACTCGGGACGTCGTGAAGCGGTGGGGGGAATACTTCGAAGACCTCCTCAATTCCACCAACACGTCTCCTTTTGAGGAAGCAGAGTCTGGGGACTGGGTGGGCTCTCCTATCTCTGGGGTCGAAGTCACTGAGGTGGTTGGAAAGCTCCTCGGTGGCAGGGCCCCGGGGGTGGATGAGATCCGCCCGGAGTTCCTAAAGACTCTGGATGTTGTTGGGCTGTCGTGGTTGACACGCCTCTACAACATCGTGTGGACATCGGGGACAGTGCCTCTGGATTGGCAGACCGGGGTGGTGGTCCCCCTTTTTAAGAAGGGGGACCGGAGGGTGTGTTCCAACTACAGAGGGATCACACTCCTCAGCCTCCCTAGTAGGGTCTATTCAGGGGTGCTGGAGAGGAGGGTCCGTCGGGAGGTCGAATCTCGGATTCAGGAGGAGCAGTGTGGTTTTCGTCCTGGCCGTGGAACAGTGGACCAGCTCTACACCCTCCGCAGGATCCTCGAGGGTGCGTGGGAGTTCGCTCATCCAGTTCACATGTGTTTTGTGGATTTGGAGACCGTGTCCCTCGGGGAGTTCTGTGGGGGGTGCTTCGGGAGTACGGGGTGCCGGGCCCCTTGATACGGGCTGTTCGGTCCCTGTACGACCGTTGCCAGAGTTTGGTCCGCATTGCCAGTAAGTCAGATTCGTTTCCGGTGAGGGTTGGACTCCGCCAAGGTTGCCCTTTGTCACCGATTCTGTTCATAACTTTTATGGACAGAATTTCTAGGCGCAGCCAAGGCGTTGAGGGGTTCCGGTTTGGTGGCCTCAGCATTGCATCTCTGCTCTTTGCAGATGATGTGGTGCTGTTGGCTTCATCAAGTCGCGATCTCCAACTCTCACTGGAGCGGTTTGCAGCCCAGTGTGAAGCGGCTGGGATGAGGATCAGCACCTCCAAATCCGAGACCATGGTCCTCAGTCGGAAAAGGGTGGAGTGTCGTCTTCAGGTCGGGGATGAGATCCTGCCCCAAGTGGAGCAGTTCAAGTATCTTGGGGTCTTGTTCACGAGTGAAGGTAGGATGGAGCGGGAGATCGACAGGCGGATCGGTGCAGCGTCTGCAGTGATGCGGACTCTGTATCGGTCCGTCGTGGTGAAGAAAGAGCTGAGCCAAAAGGCAAAGCTCTCAATTTACCGGTCGATCTACGTTCCAACCCTCTCCTATGGTCACGAGCTGTGGGTCGTGACCGAATGAACAAGATCCCGGATACAAGCGGCCGAAATGAGTTTCCTCCGCAGGGTGTCCGGGCTCTCCCTTAGAGATAGGGTGAGAAGCTCGGTCATCCGGGAGGGACTCAGAGTCGAGCCGCTGCTCCTCCGCGTTGAGAGGAGCCAGCTGAGGTGGCTCGGGCATCTGGTTCGGATGCCTCCTGGACGCCTCCCTGGGGAGGTGTTCCGGGCATGTCCATCTGGCGGGAGGCCCCGGGGACGACCCAGGACACGCTGGAGAGACTATATCTCTCGGCTGGCCTGGGAACGCCTTGGGATCCCGCCGGAGGAGCTGGTTGAAGTGGCTGGGGAGAGGGAAGTCTGGGTTTCCCTCCTGAAGCTGCTGCCCCCGCGACCCGACCCCGGATAAGCGGAAGAAGATGGATGGATGGATGGATGGATGGATGGATGGATGGGATTTTTCTCATGTAATGTTCTACATGTATGGACTCAAGTTTTGTGGATTGATTTTACAATGGAGGTCAATGGAGCGTCGAGCCGCATGTCGGCGCTGTGGGCGTTTGGTGGTTTGCGAATGGTCAATTGCAATACCGGTGAAACCAAGGTTATTAATCCGTCAGAGTCTGATACCGGCCCATGCCTACATGGACATACAGATAACATTTGTTGGATTTACATACGTTTTTGCAGCTGAGTCATCCAATAATTGTTCTTGAAGTAAGCATCATTGCAGAAAGTGTTTGTGAGCAACACCTAGGGTAAAGAAGAGACAAGATCACACAAATATATGCACAGGCACGCGCACAAACGCACACTCGCACAACCCCCCAACCCACACACAAACACACACACACACACACACACACACACACACAAGAACGCACGCACACGCACACACAAGAACGCACGCACACGCATGTGCGTGCGTTCTTGACTTAGACTTGACTTTATTGATCCCTTTGGGATGGCTCCCTCTGGGAAATACATAGTGAGGACCAAAATACGTCTTTATCCAACAGAATGAGGACATTTTTGTGAAGTGAGGACATTTTAGCCGGTCCTCACTTTGCAAGACCTCTTTTTGAAGGTCAAGACTTGGTTTTAGAGTTTACGCCTTTCAGGGTATATATTGTCTGACTCCACATTACTTACAGTACTCGCACAATTTAATGTTAAAAATCAACTTTACCCCATTCATTTTCAATGGGACTGACACTGAATTTTTCCTAAGTGTGACAACACATCCAGTCCACAACACAGAGCGAATTTATTAATCTGACAGCGCGACTGTCATGAAAGAAAAAAAAATCGCAGCGTTTGAGCTCGGCATTATTGGGTGTCAGCGTTCACACGAATAAATGTCAGTGATGACCACTAGGGGTGGGTGATATGGCCTAAAAATAATATCACAATATTTCAAAGAAATTTGCGGTGACGATATTTGTTAATAATTATTGAACAATAGATTTGTGATTGGTGGTTATCACTTTTATTACAGCACAATATATAACCCACCTTTTTTACCACAATTGACATGTAAACAAAGTGCAAATATAGCAACTGTAATGGAATGAAATGTAAATTAACACTCGTGTTGTGTTTCTCCTCCCCCCGCGATTGTTTAGGCAGTGGTTATTTTGCCGTAACTGGCAACCCTCCAGTGAGCGTAATTTTGGCGTGAATGTCTCTGATTGGTCAATCCGAGGAGCGAGAACATGCCATGATTGCTTGTAGACATTACTAGCGAGTATGAATAACACAAATGTGCACTTTTAGGGTGCTGTGCGATAGCAACGTGCACGCCTTCTCGTTGAGAACACATTAGCTTAGCGTCTGGTTAGCATCACAAAGTCACATCAACTCGGCGGCGACTTACCAGTCACGGTAAAATAACCACTGCGGGTTGTTTATCTTGGTCAAAAAATACGCGACCGCTTCAGTATTATCCAACCACCGTTTGCATTTTTATTTTTCCATAAGGAGTGCATCTGATCAAGAACTTGTGCTCACAGCCACATGCTCTGGCATTGTTTTTATGAAACAGCAAACGACGCGTGTACGTCCAAATTGACAACATGACGTCTGATGTTATGGATTACGTCACCACGTCTATTTCACAATATTTCAAATTCTTAGCCAAAAAAAATTCACCGGTAATATTGTAGATTGGTACGATATGGAACACCCCTAATGACCACTCGGCCTGGGTATTGCCGCCAACTTCACGATACGATACGTATCACGATGCGATACGTATCGTGATACATATGTATCCCAATACTTGATCGTCAAGGCGATACGTATCCCGATATATTACATTAATTTTCTTGCATTTTATAATAACAGTCATATGTTAAAGGATATAACAAAAATATTTTTGTTAGCAGCTCTTCTGGTTTACCACCAAGCAGCATGCCTGGTCTAAATGTGCACGCACTGCAGAGCAAGGATCAGCTTTCACAGACACACCGGGAACATTTATTAATAGGCATAAGCCGATATGAGCAAAAATATCAAAAGTATTGAAATTATAGCTCTAAAATGTGCTTATTTGAAATATTTGGGGAAATAAAAACAGCATTTTTTTCATGTAACATTCTATTTTGTTTTTCAACAAAATATAGGAAAATTGGTACATTAAGACACGTGCCATGTTAAGTTTATAAGTAAATAAATGTTGATATTCTTCCTTGCTTTCATTTTTCTTAGCAAGACACAGTGTTCAATCACTGGTGAGCTATTTTTGCATTAATTGAAGGCAAATAACTTCAAAGACGCTGCTGGTTTTTACTTTTTTAGGTACAATGCAAGCTGCAAAGGCAAACGTTAACTGCCTATTTAAAGTTAACGAGCAATATTGATTCTGACGCCTGCGTATCGATACATGTATTGTCATGAGGCCCGCAACGATATATTGCCATAACGATTTTTTTGAGCACACCCCTAATGACCACACTGTATCATGTTATTTGATAATGATTTTAGAAACCTTAACTAGATTTAGTTATTAAATACAACAATAATAAATCAACATAAATCATAATTTATGTATGGGCCTCTAGCCACTTTTTACAAGAAAAGCTGGCACCAAGGTTAAAAAGGTTAAGAACCCCTGGTATAATAGACAAAATAATGTACATGATCAAGATTCACTTGCTCAATTCTTGCTAAGGTGTAGTGGATTTGTCTTTTATCCAAGTTTGGACATACAGTATCACACATACCTCATGGTCATGATTCCGAAGGCCAAGGCTGATGGAACGGCTACTTCTAGACAGGACAGCTGTCATTGCATACAGATTGATCAGCACATCTGCTACTTTCTTCAAAACAAGCTGTTCATCCACGATAGTCTAATGCCATAAAAAAAAAAAGGACAATACCTTATTAAGGGTTTCAGTTTGCTGCAAATATAAAAGAGAATTTACATTTGAAGCAGTTGTTACAGTTGGTTCAGCAGTATTTAGACATTTTTTTACCTTCTGTTTTTGAATTATTTTGCCTTCACACAGTACTACAACAGATTTGAAATTAACTATTTAAATTCCAAGCATTTTCTGAAAAGTTAACCCCTAGAATCCCACCGATTTCAAACATTTTCAAGGCTGACTCGAACATTGTGTGTTATGACTCAACATGTTGGGTACCATTTGAAAGATTGGGTTCTTGAAGAATAATAGTGCATTTTTAGCTGGTCAAGATGTTAATGCCCCCCCTAAGTCTTTTCGTTCATCCATGAGGTCAGTGGGGTGGGAGAAAAATGAGCACCAAACAACAACCTCTGGTGCTCATTTGAAAACCACACAAAAATTGTTATGCACTCCTGCTAATATTCTCATTTGAATGAGAGATGGGGGTGGGATTAAATAAATTTTCTTCTTCCCACTCCCCTTCAGGCAGAATTGGACTTTTGTTACTAATTTGCATTTTTGTTGGAATATGATACTTACTGTGTTACTTTTACTGTTGCCTGAAACAAAAATGAAATGTATTATATTTGTATTGAGACATATTTATTTATATTCAGCCTTTGTTGCCCCTGTCCAAACATTTTTCATCTTTTTTTCTGAATAACATTATTTGGTATGGTTCTCTATTAAGAATTGAGGTTGTGGATAAAAACAGCGGAGCTCATGCACGCACTCACATGCATGTCACTGAGTATTTTTTTTAGGATGAGAAATTGTCTTTACACACACTGAAACTACAACATATAAGCCATAACTCAAAACAACAACTTATAAACACCCATCAACAAACAGCAACATGAATGGCTTTTGTGAAACAAAAAGAATAGATTTTAAGTGTTACCTTTCCAAATCTGTACAAAAGACTCTCCACAGTTGATCCAAAAAGATGAACATTCTGTTCAAACTTCTGTGCACTTCCCTGGAACAAGAAACTGCAGAATTAAAAGCAAAAACACATCCTTACAATTTCTTGATTATGAAAAAGCTCCTACAGTTAAACTTGGATGAAGCACTCCATTCTTTCCCGAAAGTCCACAGTCAGTTCCACCTCCAAATGAATTCCTGAGCTTTTTTCCAATCATTCCCAAAGCTAGGCCGATATTTCCTTTCTTCATCTCCCTGAAAGTATAAAAAACTTCAGGTATAGAATAAAGCAGGGCAAATACATACCAACGATCAGACCAATCCTGAGCTTTTCTCTCCCTTACGATCAAAATGAGCTGATTTTCATTATGGGTATTATGAGTGTCACAGCTAACCCGTGTTTGCAACAGAATCTGAAACTTCAGGCACATTTCACCAAAAAAAAAAAAAAAAAAAAAAAAACGAGGTGAACCTCCCTTTTGCTTTCATGGCACCACGGCAGCGATAAAGCAGCATTTATAAAGGAAGCATGTTGTGGCTGATGCCTAATAGCATTTCTGGCATAGTGTTGTCATGTCTGGAAGCTAGCATTAGCACCATGTGTCACGTTAAGTTCTGTTTGATACACTAACATATTTGTAAGGTGTTTTACCAAGTTACGGTTCATTCACAACATCGCTCCAAGCCGACGCGGCAAACTGATGCGAGAGAGTATTACAAGCAAGCCGTTCTGAAGAAGGATGAAAAGAGATATTGTGTCGGTTTCTGTTCTAAAACGTAAATATATTGCCCCTGAGTCGCATAAAACAACTCTGAATTAGCCCCGGGGCCCGCTCAAACGTTGGGGGGGAAAAACATGAAGGATGACACGGCAGACAAACTGTTTAACCAGTCCAAGACGCGAACCCTTGTCAAATTTTAGTGGTTTGGCAACGTTCCCTGGCTTTGACACGACGAGGAATACACAAAATTTTCTAAATTCAAGTGTGTAAAATAAGATTAATCAGACACACTTTCATAAGCGTTAAGTCAGCCAGGATCGCGGAGGGAGGAGCACAAAGGTAGAACATCACAGATACGTGGTCGTGAACTGTTTTTGAACCCGTTTTATTGTATTTTCGTGTTTCAAGTGCACATATTTCTAGGGCTGGGTATTGCCGCCAACCTCACGATACGATACGTATCACGATACAGGGGCCTTGATACGATACGTATTGCGATACATATGTATCCAACATAAGACATATTTTATTTCGGTTTTTTAAACAAAATATAGGAAAATTGGTACACTGAGACACATGTGCCATGTTAAGTTTATAAGTAAAGAAATGTTGATAATCTTCCTCTGCTTTAATTTTTCTTAGCAAGACACAGTGTCCAATCTCTGGTGAGCTATTTTTGCATTAATTGAAGGCAATTAACTTCAAAGACGCTGCTGGTTTTTATTTTTTAGGTACAATGCAAGCTGCAAAGGCAAACGTTAACTGCCTATTTAAAGTTAAAAAGCAATATCAACACTGACGCCTGCGTATCGATACATGTACAGTATTGTAATGAGGCCCGCAACGATATATTGCCGTATCGATTTATTGAGCACACCCCTACATATTTCCCCATATAAACTCAGCACTGATTTATGTAACGTAATTGTCATTGTTTGATATCTTCATGGTATGACAGTTTGCAACTGCAGTTAAATGTAATGCAGTAACCATGACAAAACTTTACTGTTATTTTATGTATTATAATAAAATTGCATGAGGAAAATAGAGTAACTACCTGTATATAGACAAAAAAAGAAATAAAAATGTCATTGTATCACCATTTGGACCAGCATCATAATCAAAATAACTGGCGCGAAGAGGATTTATTCCTAAAAAAAAACCTGGAAAAAAAAAAAAAAACTAGTATTTATTATTGTAGGCCACTGCAACTTTATGCACAATTTATACATCAACACTGTGCCTGAATGTAAATAAAAGTGTACTAAAGTGTTGGTTACCGTATTTTCCGCACTATAAAGGCGCACCTAAAAGCCTTCAATTTTTTCAAAAGCTGACCATGCGCCTTCTAATCCAGTGCGCCTTATATATGGATCAATATTGAGCCGCAACAGGTCTCGCTGTCAAACGCTATTCGGTGAGCCTGCACTATCGGTGACACGCATGCGCAGAAGATCCCGCCATCTTGGTTCGCTAGCTAATACTAATATTTTACCTCAGACAAAATAATAAAACAGCTGTTTATTCATTTTGGGAGTGAATGGAGTTGTCAGAAAGCTGGTTTGTAATCTATTAAAAAAGTTTGACTGACCTATCTGACTGTTTTGTTGACATTCCCTTTAGCGCAGCACCATCTAATGGATGCATAACGTAACCCCAGCCTCTACTGTAGCGCCTTATATATGAAAAAAAGTTTTAAAATATGTCATTCATTGAAGGTGCACCTTATAGTGCGGTGCGCCTTATATATGGAAAAAAGTTTGGAGATTTGTCGTACATTGAAGGTGCGCCTTATAATGATTTGCGCCTTATAGTGCGGAAAATACGGTACATTTGAATGTATTGAAAAATACTGAATGAAAATCACACTCAAATAAAAGTTAAAAAAATACCATTGCCTAATCATTAAAGAAGTCTAAAATAAGGCTAGTATCGGCACCAATACCTGTTATCGGTACTCGCCCATCCATACTGAGGAGTAGTATTTTTATTAGGCAGAAGCATGTCAAAACACTATTTTGAAAGACCGTTACTAACATTACATATGCAAAAACGTTTTGTGACAGCTAAGGCTGTTTGAAAGTGCTATATAATTAAAGATGACTTTACTTGATCACAGTTTTTCAATATAAAAGCAGTCGTTTGCAAATGTGCAAATTATGAGATTTAGATCATTTTAAATTAAACAAAATATTCAAAAAATTAATGGAGTATAAAAATAATTCTAAATTAATTTGGCAATTGACTACCGGTAGTTGTCAAGTACCGTAATCAAATAATTGTTGCACCGCTATACGGACTTGAGTTAAATCGTAATCCTACTGAATCAAACCAAACCGAATCGTTCAATTTTAAAATTGAACCTCACTTGTATTGGATCGCATCCCATGTATCGAAATGTGTATTGAATCGTCTTAATTGGAGAGATTTGAGATCCCCAAGAACAGAAGAGTGAAATATTATAAACAGTTCCATGGTATTAGTGCTACTCTGCAAAGTTGTTGGTCATCTCGGGACTTAGAAAACAGTCAGTACTGAAAAAAAAAAAAAAAAAAAAAAGTTTTTTAGAAAGTAACATTCCCAACTCTGTTTATTATACTCTGTAACTTTTGCACATTTGTTGTTGTGTCTGTGTTACCACACTTCTGATGATGTATAACTTAATGAATCTCTGTACTTATGTGTTTAGGAAATGCATATTGTTAAAGTTGCCTTTTTCACAATACACCAAATGCAAGCGTAATCAGTTGTCACGTTTCTACTTACTTTATTTTTCCTGTCATTATGTTGCCAGCATATTGCATTCCAGTCAGAGCAATGTACATTCTCAGAATTTCATTGGTGCCCTGAAAATCATCAGAAAATAACAAATCAACGATTACAAATTACTGTGGGGGGAAAAAAAACACAACAAAAACACACACTTTCTCCTCGCGAATGATGAATGAATAATGTGTTTGTCGCCACACTTTTTGTTAAACCCCGCACGTATGCACGGGCAAGTGAGCGGTGCATATGTGAACCTGATGAACTGGATGCCCAATCAACGGAGCAGATAGTGGTACTGGACTGATGCCTGTGATTGGCTGACAGGTGCCGTGCTTAATGACATTGCCATTTTAGCTGATCTAGGACCTGTAGAGTGCGGTTTGCTGTGTTAAGCGCTGATTGCGAAACTTGCCAGCAAGCTAAATCCTCGCAGTATTTGTTCATAAATAGTACGAGAATACATCTTTTATTGCTCCCGCTGATACATTCGCAGCCGACGTATTAAGATCGGCGTTTAGAGTGCAGGTGACATGAAGCTGTTACGAAACCAGGAAGTGCCTCTCTCTCTGCCTCTCTCTCTCTCATAACGTCACACCCAGCAACTCATTCTATTCGCTACGAGCAACTTCCTTGTCACTTGTCAACCTACGGGAGCACCTGAGGTCCAAAATGGCAAAGATGCCATTTGCTGCATTTCGTGTAAGAATTGAAAATTATTTTACGGGATTTTTGTACGGGACATAACAATTCAGCCCAAAATACGGGGCGTCCCGGCTAAAACGGGACAGTTGGCAACCGTAGGTATTAGGGATGTAACGATATCCAAACATCACGATGCGATATTATCACGATATGAAGGTCACGATACGATAATTATCACGATACTGTGGGGGCGTTGGCGATATCTAAAAACGATCACAATATTGTAAAAAAGAGAGGTCATACTTTTTTAGTAAAAAAAACAAAAACAAAAAAACAAAAAAACAATACTGTACTTTTGTACATAACAGCAATGCATATAAATAATCTACAATCTCTAATAACAATACTGAGGCACTTACTTGCTAATGCAAGCACACATTCATCGCTTCACAAGCAAATTAGGTTCCCTTTCGTCTGACAATTAGCATAGATTTTAAACATAGAAGGCCAAAACATCCCTAATGAAATTTAAATTGCACTAATAAACTAGCTACTAGAGGGTGCTAGAAGTGCGCAAATGGAAATCAACCTGACTTTTTTTTAACAAATGTGTTCCTTTTAAATATTGTGAACATGATGACGACGATATTGTGGCAGTTTTAATATCACGATATCATGATATTGCCCTTATCGTGACATCCCTAGTAGGTATACGGTAAAACGTCATTGGGAATTCCGTCTGAACTTGAGTCTTTTACCCTGTGAGTGGGCCTTCAAGCATTGTGATTGTGGAGGGAAAAGCGAGCGAGGCAAATTATGTCCGCCGCTGTCGACAACCAAGCAAAAAAAACAAAAAAAAACAATTCATGCTAATTTTGTATAGTTGTGTGTAGGGATATAACAATAAGCGCGATATTGTGATATCGTGACATTAAAACCGCCACAATATCGTCGTCATGTTCACGATATTTAAATGCAACACATGTGTTAAAAATGTCGGGTTGATGTCCATTTGTGCAGCTGTAGCACCCTCAGGTGGCTAGTTTTTTAGTTGCACTTTAATTTTCATAAAAAAAAAAAATAAAATAAAAAAAAAAACAATCATAAATAAATTATTAAAATGGGCTGGTTAGCACGTCCGCCTTCCAGTTCTGAGGACTCGGGTTTGAGTCCAGGCTCCGGCCTTCCTGGATGGAGTTTGCATGTTCTCCCCGTGCCCGTGTGGGTCTTCTCCGGGTACTCTGGTCTCCTCCCACATTCCAAAGACATGCATGGCAGGTTAATTGGGCGCTCTGAATTGCCCCTAGATGTGCTTGTGAGTGTGGAAGGTTGTTCGTCGTCTATGTGCCCTGCGATTGGCTGGCAACCAGTCCAGGGTTTACCCCGCCTACTGTCCAAAGCCAGCTGAGATAGGCTCCAGCACCTCCTGCGACCCTTGTGAGGAATAAGTAGTCAGGAAGATGGATGGATGGATGGAATTATTCAAAGAAATCAATGAAAATAAAACCAAAATCAAATTCATCATATGACACTAATTTCACCGATGTGACCACTGTATACCTACTCCCCCCCTCCGCCACCCCATGGACTGTGATTACTGATCTTGTGAAGTTTGTTAAAAGTTTTTGGGGTGTTTCAATATTGTAACCTCTTGCTGAGGAATAAGCATGTTAATGATGATGGATAAATTACTTTATTTTGTAGGACGTTGTGTCCCGACTGTCAGTAATCAGTGCACTACATAAAAACAATTAGGCTACCTCAAAGATGGGAAGGATACGACAGTCCCTGACGTAACGCTCATATGGGTAGTTCTTCGTATAGCCCAGACCTCCAAGGACCTGAAGCGCTTCACTGACACAAATCCAGCCTCCCTCTGAGCTGAACACCTTTAGAGGGTAAACAGATTACATAATGAGAAATGTTTTGTTTTCATGTCAAATAAACAATGAAAAAAGAAGTTT
The DNA here is from genome assembly GCF_051991245.1 of Festucalex cinctus. Classification (NCBI taxonomy): domain Eukaryota; kingdom Metazoa; phylum Chordata; class Actinopteri; order Syngnathiformes; family Syngnathidae; genus Festucalex; species Festucalex cinctus. Next base: position 9,652,879 of record NC_135418.1, on the reverse strand, counting down.
TAAGTTTGAATGTATTGCATTTTGTAAATGTGAATGTATGTTTGTATTTTAAGACAAATGTCTCTAACCTTGACCACAGCAGCCTCTAAAGAACAATCAGGTAGCCCAGGTCTGTCCATCATTCCTGATGTCAGGTATGCCATGCTCTCCATCACAAAGGCATTAAGGGCCATGACTGCAAATTTCTCCTGGATTAAAATAAACAAAGCAAATACAAAACCATTACAAATCTGGTCAGATTGGGTGGTGATTCACATGTTGCGGACTATACCTGTATCATGCCAAATTCACTTAAGCGTTTGTTAAACTGCTTCCTAGTTGCAGCATATTCAGATGTCAATTCTAAAGGTAAAGATACAGATATATCATTACAATTTCTTTGAAACTTTATTGATCATTTAGTAATTACAGTGGTAACATGACTGTTGGCCATCTTATGAGTTTCTTGCATATTATGTCTTTATTGTACTACCCTCTGGTGGCCAATGAGAATGTTCAAGTTTTTAAGGCTCAAGACATCCATCCATCCATCGAACCGCTCATCTTTACGAGGGTCGTGAGCATGTTGATACCTTTTTAATTTAGCTTTTACTTGAGACCTATTTTATGTACTTATTTTAGTTATCTCAGGTTCTATTTTACTTTAAATTAAATATTATGTATTCTACTTTTACATTTCCAGGTCCGTTAGTTTTGAACATATAAGCATATGTATATGCATATTGTATTATGATTATTATGCTCTTATTATTATTATTATTCATTTAGTATTCTTCACATTTATAGATTCAGCTCTGTTTTGTCTTCTTAAAATTATTATAGTCTCGTAATTTTACACATGCAGTGTTTCCTCAGAGGTAGCGCAGGAGCTGGGGTGGGTTGTGGCCACAGCTTCGTCCCATGGGCTTCCCGACTGCTATGCACGCAGGTCCTTGCTGCACTGCTGTATCGAGGGCTCCATGTTGATGGCCTGCGGCCGCGGCTTTTGGCCCTCTCCCTGAGATTGCATTTTCGTCACCAGGTTGTAAGGATGGGTACCGAGGACGGTACTTTTTGGAGTATGGACCGATTTGGGATGGCACTTCCGAGCACCGATTCACGAAAAATCAAACGGTACCTTGTTTTGGTTCTGAAGCACGTCATTCTAAGGTGTGACAGTGCAGGAGTAGAAGAGTTGACAATTTTCCATGGAGCAGGTGAACGTACCATTGTACTTACACCAGCGTACTGACGTCACCCACTCATATTGGTTTTCACGTGCTAAAAAAAATACAATTCCTGGTTTGGAATTGAGCGAGATTTTTGAGGTGCACATGCCGAAGCACATGCCGAAAGATGGGCATCATCAGTCGATG
>NC_135418.1:9626524-9646524 GCF_051991245.1 Festucalex cinctus | reverse complement strand
TATCAAACACCCCTACTAAATTTCAAGCCCCAGTGTATGTGATCTTGTAACATGAAAAATTCAGCATAAACGATCTTACCATATTGCTCAGGAATCTGGATTCCAAAAAGTCCAAGCTCTTTCAAGCCATTCAAAGTTTCTGTGGGGATTCTGGCTTCTCGGTCGATCTTTGCAGAGTCAACTACAATGTAAGAAGGCAAAGGATTGCATCATTCAGCCATAAAGTTGCATATACGAAAACTCATTAAAAAAAAAATACTAAGAATCACATAATTTAACATATTAGGTACCTATACTGTATATGTACCTTTACAGTACATATCTGCCGGTTTGGAGAAGATTCTCTCAGGAGGGACTTACATTACAACAATGCACAGTCTCCATCCAAACAAAAAACAGCAACACTTGCATTCGAGACACTGGCACATTCATTACTATCCAGAGGCGGGCATTCCATAAATATTGATGGCTTGTCCGTCAATCCGTCAATGGCGATGGGACTGGGCAATGGGCATTTGTTGTCAGTGGTTGTGGTGGTGTGTGTGCGCTTACAACTCGTGTATGGTGCGGACAGAAAAAACTGATTTCGACAACGACGTGCGCCATATGTTGCGTGATCACTCATTGCCCGGGGGAACGGCTATTTTTCATGCAACGATAATAAATTGTCTGCGCGTATGGAGCGGCGGCCTTGGTGCTAAAGCTACATCACTTTGTGCTTAAAAAGACTTGCTTTCGCCTCAGCAGGCAGTTCCGACAAAAGTTAGGGACCGCTTACTTCCTTTACTCTGTGACTACAGGGAATTCGAAAAATGTTTTTCCATTACACTTTTGTGAAATACTTCTATATCGACATGTCTCAAAAAACACCTCATGAGATCGGAAAATCTTGTTTATGATATTTAGATATAAGATATGTAGATAGATATTAGATTTAAACCCATTTTTGACAGCCTACAGAATATTGTGTTCTTTGGGTACATAAACATGGGATGAGACCCACCAAAAGAAAGCTTAAACCCTCATCTTTCACCAGAAAAAAAACATTTCTATCTAGCATTTTTCATTCCTGAGTAATCAGAGGGCAGAAGAGAGGCAAGTTTCACCGAAAATCCTGTTTTGACAAAAATAACAGAGATAGAGGGTTTTGTGAAAAGATGCATTTCAAGTAAAAATTAAACTTTGAACTGACCCGACCAGTACTTATTGAGCACTGCTATACAGTATAACACATGAGGCAATAGATAGTATAGTCATCATATGACGTGAGCTGATAAATGCACAGTGAAAAAGTCATCTTGAAGTTATGAAATTTAGCATGGTACCACGTAGGGATGTAACGATATCCAAACATCACGATACGATATCACGATATGAAGTTCACGATATAATTATCACAATATTGTGGGGACGTTGGCGATATTTAAAAAAAGATCACAATATTGTAAAAAAAGAGCTCATATACTAAAAAAAAAGCACAATATTGTTCTTTTGTACATAACAGCAATACATATAAACCAGCTACAATCTCTAATAACAATATTGAGGCACTTACTTGGTAACGCAAGCACACATTGATCGCTTCACAAGCAAATTAGGTTCCCCTTTATTTGACAATTAGCATAGATTTTAAATTTAGAAGGCCAAAACATCCCTAATGAAAATTAAATTGAACTAATAAACTAGCCACTAGAGGGTGCTAGAACTGCACAAATGGAAATCAACATGACTTTTTTAACAAATGTCTTCCTTTTAAATATTGTGAGCATGACGACGACGATATTGTGACAGTTTTGATATCACAATATCACGATATTGCCCTTATTGCGTCATCCCTAGTACCAAGTTCGTGCTTACCTACATGGCGATTTGCAACGCCGCTTGCCTGTCTTTGATCGGTGGCGTGAATACGTTTGCCCACGGTGATTCATCCGGTGAACGCGGAAGTCCGGAGAAGCCAGTGGCTTGAAGAGGGGACGTTTCAGGTAAAAAGCCATATGACGATTGCTTTGTGGCTTCTATGGATCAATGTGGCGTCATACCTCGATGCAGTTTGCCCAGGAATCGCGTCATCCGGTGAACAGGAAAGTCAAACAGACGCGTGATCGCCCGGTGGCTTCCCACGTCTTAACAAATTGCTAAAGCTAATGCTCCTGCACATGCTCTACCTACTTCCTTGTCCAGTGCCAACATGCTGGTCCTCCTCTGCTCAAAGCTACTGTCGCAATCTGCTGGAAACTACACCTCATTACAATGTTTGTTTGTTTTTTTCTAGCTCAATACTTGCATGGGGTTCTCCTAAGTCCAGTGCATTAAAAACAAAAACAAAAAAAAACTCAAAACCCAAGTTAATTCGGGGATGGGGGCGAGCCGCATATATTAAAGACCTGAGATAACTCGTGAAGGGGAAGGAATGAGTTAAAAGGTTAGGCTAGTGATACTGTATGCGTGTGATTACCAAATAAATTTGTTGTCTAGAAATTCCATCTTCATTTGAATCATTGTGTTTTTGAGTGGCTTATTAATTATTTTACTAAAGCAAAGAACTCCACAATTAAACATAGTAGCGACTTTAGATTATGAATACTGATAAAAAGGATTTTTATCGTTTGTTTTGCTCCTAAAACCAAGCAAAGTCAACGTGGTGCCCCTAGGGGTTGCTGAGGGAATTACAACTCCCCTCAGTACCGTCCAAATTATTAATTCGTCAAAACGACTATTGCGACAAAAATAAGGTTTTTTTATATAATGTTTAATAATAATGTTTAATAATAATGTTTAATAATAATAATAATAATAATAATAATAATAATAATAATAATAATAAGTCACTTTTCCCTCACCTTCTTCATTGAAGAATTTTTCCACAGGAGCAACAAGCTGGTTGATCTCTTCCAATTCTTCATTTCCAATTTCTGGAAAGGGAAATACTTCAGCCTGAAGGAGAAAAACTGACTTAGTGTGTGCATATATACACCCCATGTGTGGGTGTGTGTGTGCGTGTATACATACAGTATATACACACAATATTTTTTTAACGTACTTTTTTTTTTTTTTTTACAGGTACAATTTTGTTTTACAGGTACAAATAATGCCTTTTACAGATACAAATTTATACTTTTCTACAGGTACATTTTTTATTTTTTACGAGTTACTTTTGCAACATATTTAACTCCATAAATATAGACATCTAAAAATCTGAGAGTTAACCTTGGGTTTTGTTTTTATTATCAGGCAAAAAAGATGACAAAGGACACAGAATGTACCTGATGACACTACAACAGAATTGCCAACAACACCACAAGAATCAGAAGACAAAGAAGTGGAGTGCAAAAAATATTGATATCGCAATATTGGCCTATTCAATATGCATATAACAAAGACAAAAAAATAGCGTAATTTAGATGCCGCCACCGCCTCTTTTAATGTACATGTATTGTAGCGTTGGTGAACTAAACAGGCCAAGTGGCGGACAAACTCCTCTTTAATGACAATTTGCATGTAACTGTCGGCCGCAACCACGCCAGAACACAACAGCTCCGAATGCACTGAGCTTACCAGAACAAATCCTGTGTTGCCTTCACGGCCCGTGCAAACCATGGGAAGGATTGCTACAGATTCAGAATGCTAGTGGTTTTTAAAATCAAATGGGAGATGTTACGTCATATAAGCAGGTTTAATTTTACTTTGCCTACACTTTAGCATGTGTGAGTTTACTGACTGGAGATCGCTAAGTTGCTTCTCATGCAACATGAGAAGTTGGATATGTTGAAGTGGTAAACTGTAACTAGTAGAAAAAAAATGATATTAAAAGGCTTAATTTTCCTTTACCTTAAGATCCTGTCATATGGAATAGATCTGATATTGCTTATTATAATTAATATTTAATTGGGTAAAAAATTAATTGAAAAAGACCTTGGAAAAAATAATAGCACGATATCTTAATAGCAATTTGGGGGGGATCGCAATTAGATTATTTTCCATAATCGTTCAACCCTACAACTAAACCCTGTCGAACTCTAAGCGGGGGAGCTGCCACGATGCCCTCACAGAGCAAGCTACTCTGCTCCTTCACTCAGAGCGAGCCAGTGGTAAAAGTTGTGACATGTAGAGTAAACTAGTAAAGTAATTAACATTCACTGCCTTTGACAAGTATACTTGTCAATTACATATATTTTTTAGAGCCGGGATAATGGAGGAGAATCTGATTATGCTCCACTGTAAATGTCAAACTTGGAAACAAATTTACTGATGCCCAACCACCGGTAGATGACATCATGGCCCCATTTTATACGAAATAAACACAGTTTCAGAGTCCATGGGAGAAATGGCTGTATTTTGGCAAACCTACATTTTTCCACTGTCAGTTATAAAAGAACGGGGCGAGGCAAAACGTATTCTATTCTATTCTGTCACTTGGTAGATTCGGCTTATTTATAATTATTGAACGTAATATCGCGAGGGTATTGTGGCTGGCAGCGAATGAGTTAAAGTAACGTATTGTAAATAATAATGTCATGTTTTGATCGCTTGTCCATATTGTCTATTTCATATGACGCCGGACACGCCGCTTCTTCGATGCGTCAAAAACAAAGTCTGCCCGCATACGTCGCAAATATTACAACACATTTTCACTTCTGCTCTTTTAAATTGGATAACATGAACATGAAAATGAGCAATGAAATATGAAACTTGAAGATGAAAAATGGTCCTCTCAAAAGAGTCACAATGACACCCTGCCCCAAAATGCACACAGGCTATATTGAATTGTAAATACAATAGTTTGGTGTCCCTCATGTATTATTTGAAGCGGGGATGGTGGAACACAACAAAACAAAACAAACAAACAAACAAACAAACAAACAAACCATTTCCATTTTCTTCATGTGACCAAAAGCATTTGAGACATCACATCCATGATAAGTTATGAATAAAGCACTTATCACAGGCCACATCAAATGGCAAGTGATCTTTTAATTGACACAAAATTATTCAATCAAATTTTCCACTGTGGTAATATGACCTAATTTACGCAAGAAAATACCACAAGGAGCAACAATAAAATAAACAAACTTTGGCTGATGCCTCATAAGATGAATTGTAAGCTGAATGTGATCTTCAAAGTTGGCTGATTTCATCTCTTGTGGGGTCAAACTTCCAAAACATTTAAAGAGTTCAACTGTCAGACGATGGCCTTGCCTGCAATTGGAATTGACTTTCCACTGATATTTTAACAGTTCCTGAAAACTTCATTTTCATATCTTTTTCCTCAGGTACTGGTTGCTATGGACATTTGAAAGATGCACGTACTAAAACGTTAAACCCTTTTCCTCAAAACTGGGGATTTCAACCTTCCAACATTAAAACTGCTGCTACTTTGTCCATTTTTTTAGGTACATCCATGTATTATATATAATTTTAAAGGGAATTAAGTGCAGAATTCGAACATATCAATGTCTCAATTTAGATTTTTTTTCATTTTTTTTGGCACATTAGGACCCTTTGGCAGAGCATCACATATATATATTTCAGAAGTAAAATTAAGAGGCGGGTAGTTAAGTCGACCATCTCTCTGCTATGAGGCAAGAATTCCGCAGGTGTATGACGGGAACACAGGCAAAGAGACATCAAAACCCAGTGGTTTAACTTTCTTACGTTCAAATATTGTTTATATTACCTGATTAACTTGACCGAGGAACAAGTCTTTGGCGTACGCCAGATTTCGTGAATGAGTTTTAAGTGACCTCTTCTGCGGCCCACAACGACAGACATACTTCGGCCTTGTACAGCGCAGAAGCTGATTTCGTATCTGAAAACAATTGGAAAGGACGAGTATTCTACTAATATTCATCATTCATTGAGCGAGCAGATGCTAAATGCTAATCGCGACGACGGAACACAATCCAAGGGATAAAGGGGACGTTTATGCACTGATCTGTATATATTATTGGATGACCGATAGGCCAAGACTTTTGAAGCCGCGAGGCCGCCATATTACCACTCCCAAAGAAAAACATTTAAGACAGTACTTAGGAGAAACAGAATGATTTATTATGTTTTCAATAAACAGGAGGACTTCAGACATTTAACAACTTGCCTTAAAAACATGTATAAATTATATGCTTAATCATGTTAACAGGAGGAAACATTACTTGATTACATTAATTACATATATATATATATATATATATATATATATATATATATATATATATATATCCATCCATCCATTTTCTTGACCGCTTATTCCTCACAAGGGTCGCGGGGGCTGCTGGCGCCTATCTCAGCTGGCTCTGGGCAGTAGGCGGGGGGACACCCTGGACTGGTTGCCAACCAACCGCAGGGCACATAGAGACGAACAACCATCCACACTCACACGCACACGCACACCTAGGGACAATTCGGAGCGCCCGATTAACCTGCCATGCATGTCTTTGGAATGTGGGAGGAGACCGGAGTACCCGGAGAAGACCCACGCGGGCACGGGGAGAACATGCAAACTCCACCCAGGAAGGTCCGAGCCTGGACTCGAACCGGAGACCTCAGAACTGGGAAGCGGACGTGCTAACCACTCGACTACCGTGCCGCCCTTATATATATATATATATATATATATATATATATATATATATATATATATATATATATATATATATATATATATATATATATATATATATATATATATATATATATATATATATATATATATAAATGTATTTATTTATTTATTTATTAAGAATTATACGAAATCTCATAAATCTCATATTGGAGTCTAAGGAACTGAGTGATAAAAGAAAAGGAGGGTGTTCAAAGCAACACAGAACGTCACCATGTTTTAAAAAAAAATAGTGACAACCCCACCAAACACCCCACCAAACACCCCACCCGTACCCACCATCCCAAGAGCCCACGAGCTGTATATGTCTAATTAAGTAATTTATACAGCAGTCTGCTCGTGAGATGGGAGGGGTAAAGCGAGAAGGGTCTGATTGCAATTGGGTAAAGCGGCCGCCCTGTACCCAGTACACCCAGTAATATATACAGATCAGTGCATTTATGAACGTCTATGCATGTGCTGCATGCGCATGCGCATCAGGTTGCCCATCTTGGATCGGTGACCTACGGCCAATACACTAGGACAAAATTATGGTGGTCAATGCACTCTATGCAGTTTTTCAAAAGCATTTGACTCTATCGAGCATATTCTAATACATACACGAAATTGCTTGATTGAGGAGAGAAAAAATAGGCAAAAATAATAAATATTAATTCAAGGAAATGAACACTTATGTTGCATTCACCAAGAATTGATGTACCTTATGGTACAAGAATGTCCAAGGTCATTACAATTTCATTTTCAGAGTTAGAGGGAATAAAATTTAGAATTAAGAATTTAAAATTGGTCAGTTTGTTCATGACACTGTAATATTCTTAAAAGCCAAATCAATGCTCCACAAAACCTGGAAACCAGACAGCGTTCGGCATGCGCTGATCTTGCACTGAGCTTCAGCTATCAACTGCTTAAAAATAAATAAATAAATAAATAAATAAATAAATAAATAAATAAATAAATAAATAAATAAATAAAATAAAAATCACGCTTGTAAAAAATCCATAGCCTGGAAATCCAGATCTGGTTATCCTATCAGTCGCATTTCTGAGACGGGGCAAACCTGAGCTAATAGACGAATGAGCAAAGAGCGGACGTGACGTCAGAAAATCGACTTGTTGCAGTCTTTTTATTATTATTATTATTATTATTATTATTATTATTATTATTATTATTAGCATCATCATCATTATTATTATTGCGGAAACGAATGGCTACTAGCCAAAGAGAGACAGTCAGCAAAGACAGGTGGGCCACATTTGGCATGAGTCCGGCACAGGTGGCATTCAGAAGGCAGAAAGCATGTGGGCCGAACATGGCCCGGGAGTGGCAAAGGAGGCACTGGCTTGACTCTAGCAAACAAGATATAGACCAGTCGTTGAGTGACTCATCTGGCCCAGAAATCAATTTACAACTCTGAGCCATATATGTTTAGCCAGTCTTCTCCCACTCTTAAATGCAGTTTCAGATTTTTTTTTTCTACACACACTTATTTTGCATAACAGATGTAAGAAAAAATTTAATACATCATCACACACACATTTCAATATGTTTCTAGTAAAACAACTAAAGTTTGTGTGCGAATTCTGCGAATGAACTTTCATGAACCTTCCAGAGAGAATTCTTCAAAGGTGCTTTTCACCATTTCTTTGTAGCAAGGGTAAATCCTGTATTTCATTTCCCTATGTTTTACATTTGACATTTTATGGCTTCATATTGACACAGCTAACTGACTTGACAGACATTGGTGTGTGTGGTAATATACATTTTCCCTGGATTAGTTATTTGTTGGGCGGCACGGTGTATGAGTGATTAGCACGTCCGCCTCCCAGTACTGAGGACTCGAGTTTGAGTCAAGGCTCCGGCCTTCCTGGGTGGAGTTTTCATGTTCTCCCCGTACCTGCGTGGTTCTTCTCCGGGTACTCCGGTCTCCTCCCACATTCCAAAGACATGCATGTCAGGTTGATTGGGCGCTCCGAATTGTCCCAAGGTGTGCTTGTGTGCGTGGTTAGTTGTTCGTCTCTGTGTGCCCTGTGATTGGCTGGCAACCAGTTCAGGGTGTCCCCCGCCTACTGCCCAGAGCCAGCTGAGTGAGGCTCCCCCACGACCCTTGTGAGGAGCTAGTGGTTCAGAAATTGGATGGATGGATAGTTATTTGTTTTAATGTCATAATATTTAGTTAGGTGCACTCACTGGCCGATCAGAGAATCGTTTCAACCTTAATTTTAATACAAATCATATTAATTTTGTTTGAAATTGGGTTTTTTTTTCTATTTTTTAATTGAAATCCCTTTTTTGTTTGATTGAAATTTATTTGAGGTTGCAAATCCCCTTTTTGTTTGATTGATTTTTTTTTTTATTGCAAATCCTTTTTATTTGATTGAAAATAAAGACAAATTTCTCTCCATATGTTTTATGGCTTCGAGCGTGACGTCACTAGATGTTCCACTGGATTTGTTTGTTTTTTTTGCATTTTTTTAATTGAAATCCCTTTTTTTGTTTGATTGAAATTTATTTGAGGTTGCAAATCCCCTTTTTGCTTGATTGATTTTTTTTTTTATTGCAAATCCTTTTTATTTGATTGAAAATAAAGACAAATTTCTCTCCATATGTTTCAAGCGTCGAGCGCCGGCTTCGAGCGTGACGTCACTAGATGTTCCACTGGATCCAGCGAGACATCGGGACGACGGATTTGTGATACTTCTGCCGCGAGCGCTCGACACTTATCTTGAGCGTCTGCTTCGAGCGTAACATCGCTAGTTTCTTGGGAGTGGTAATATGGCGGCCTCGTGGCTTCAAAACCTTGGCGAAGAAGAAGAAGAAGAAGAAGCAGAAGAAGCAGAAGAAGAAGAAGCAGAAGAAGCAGAAGCAGAAGAAGAAGAAGCAGAAGACGACGACGACGACGACGACAGAACAGTCAACATGCCTGTTTGTACTGAAGTACACTCAACCGTTTGAAAAGAGAAGAGGATTTTGGTAGGAAGTTTGACAATGGCAATAAACTGGACGGCGAAAATTTCAGACTTTTTCCGTAGTCCCTCCCGATTAATCTCCAAATCGGCGGATACGTTCCTTTCGGAGTTGCTTCATGAGCTCCGAAATGACAGAGTTACAGAGAGTACCAAGGTATGATATAATTATGTTGTAATGCGGTGGTTGATACAGACACTCATATTAGCTTCTCTAAAATATATGTTGTCCCATAATTGTAGTAAAGATTATGCTTTTTACCATTTGTGTCCTGACGATAGCGTTATTTTGTCGTGAATCGCCCGAGAACGACAAGTAAACGTTATGTGTCGGTGACTTGTGTCGTACTGGGTAGAGGTGTCGCTATAGGGATGGAGAAACTGGGGCTTTCAGAAGCAATGAACCAATTTCGAGATAATGGGGAAACGCACGAATGATATTTTTAGACCGCAAAGCCACGTGACTTCATCAGCTTGAACAAGGAAGTGGGTCAAAAAAGAAGCTCGCTCATTGACGAGCCATGCAAATAGGGCTTGTTTTGGTCTCGTTTATCTCCGGAAAAACAACATGCAGAGTCAACACAGCTTTTATGGAACTTGCAGAAACCACTCCAGACACTACAACTGTACACATATGAAGCAATGTTAGGGGTGGGCGATATGGTAACAATGTCATATCACGATTCTTTAAAAATAAATTCACAATATCGATTTTATCACGATTCTTTTTTTTTTTTTTTTTTTTTTTTTTTTCTTTTTTTTTACATATTTTTAGACTAATCTTCACATTTCTTAACATTTTTGTAAAATTGTAAACATTTCAAACAAATTTAAATGTATATAAAACCCTAAAAGAAAAACACGGACATCTTAAGTCAACTAAGCTTTCTGAACAGGTTTCAATTGAAATAGTTTGTTTGTTTGTTTTTAAATCAAATCGTGCAATGAATGTAAACATAAATGGTAATGAACAACCTCGGTTACTTTAGTTACAGTGCCAACGGTGTACGAACAGCGCTTAACACCACTATAGAAATTTCAAATGGTTTTTCCTCAATAAACTATTAACAAAAGCAGTTTGGAATGAGTTAGCAAAGTAAATAAAACACAGAATTGTGACATTCACAAGCTGAGCTGTGATTGGTTACCTGAGCCCTTGTGATGTCATTTTCAGTCGACACCAAGTTGTGTAAAAAAAAAAAAAGTGTTTTTAAAGGTACTACTTGTACATGAAAAATAATGAAAATATCAAATTTATTCTAGGCAAAATATTAATGTTTGACTGCCAAAAATGGCTAAATAATTAAAATATCCCTTTTAATTGCAGCATCCATTCATTCCTCCACCAGTGTCGCCATGTTAGGTTTGTTAGTTTCCCACAGCTTCGGCACTTTCGTCACAGCTGCATATCCCGGCCCCTAAAAACAATGTTCTTTTGTGATTGGTCCAAATTGGTGAAAATCTGCGGGCTCTGTACAAGATGGAAGAAGATTTGTGAAATCACAAATACCGTGAGAATTCATCTGGCATGGGCGAGCTTATTTCCAAAGCAGCTCACAAGCCAAAAAAAGTGGCCGCCATCGTATTAAACAATCATTCAGTCATGCATTTCATACTTACACTATTCTGTTGTTCTGTGCCATAATGACATTTTTGCTCTTGTTTATCATCCACCTCAGGTCTATCTGCTGTCCCCACTATGTGAGCAACCGGTCCTCCTCTGTCCCACAGTCTCTGTTGGTGAAGAGACAGTCCTGGAGCTCCTGTCATTGTTTACCCACTGTCCGGAGACATGCGTTCAATTTCGCAGTTATCTACTCATCACCCTGACTACTGTTCTCATCTCTACCTCTTGTGTGAGCAACAAAATACACGTCTGCGTGGAGTTCCTTGATCTGCTCCTTGAGATAGTGCAGCACACATCCGACCCATCTGGTGGCAGTCTTCTCTTTAGAGCGACAGCATGTGAATGCCTACAAGAGCTGGAGACATGTTGCCCCGGCCTTCTTGCTCAGCGCCTTGAGCTCATAGGTGGGCTTTGGTCCAAAGAGATGTCAAGGCTTCATCAGCCATATGCAAGACTCCATATTCTGGTGTTGAAAAATTGTGTTTACCAGCTTGCCGTGGATCCTGGATCAGGCGATGATTATCTAAAATTACTGGTAGGAGAAAATGCAATTGTCGCCAGTGAAGCGGACGAGGAATTTGGAGAAATTGATAACTACTCAGCCATCTTATCCTCCCTTATAACGGGTCACATCGGCACAGTGCCTATTCTTCAGACTGAGCGAGACTGCAAGGATTTACGTTCAGTGCTGTCGACCACGCTGGAGAATTCTTTTCTTCTTACTCCACTGTGCCAAGCGGCAGTTCTACACAGACTGATGGAGGTGGTTGCCATGGTGCCTGTTATTCCGCCATCCATATTTAGAGCTCAGCTTCTACGTATACTTGGAACCAGTGAGGTTTGTATTCTCTCCCAATAAATGAATTGCATTGTTTTGATTCATTTGCGTTCTATTAACTAGGGATGTAACGATATCCAAATATCACGATACGATATCACGATATAAGCTCACGATAAGATAATTATCACGATATTGTGGGGAGGTTGGCGATATTTAAAAAAGGTCACAATATGGAAAAAAAAAAAAAAAAAAAGAGCTCACTTAAAAAAAAAGCACAATATTGTGCTTTTGTACATAATACATAAAAACGACCTAATCTCTTAATATTGAGGCACTCACTCGCTAATGCAAGCCCACATTGAGTTCCTCCACATATTGACTCACTTCAAAGCATTTTACAATCCCCTTCATCTGACAATTTGTGTATTTTAAACATAGAAGGGCCAAAACATCCCGAATGAAAATTAAACTGCACTCAAAACTAGCCACCGGAGGGTGCTATAACTGCACACATGGAAATCAACATGACTTTTTTTTTTTTTTTATAGATGTGTAGCATTTAAATATCATGAACATGACGAAGACGATATTTTGGCAGTTTTAATATCACGATATTGCCGGTATCGTTACATCCCTACTATTAACTAGGGATGCACGATAATGCTATTTTCAGCCGATATATAAACCAATAATCTAGAAATTGCCGATGTTGATAACCAATAAGCCGATAATTGTAGGCAAAATTAACTTGAATACAAATATACTTCTGAGTCCTACTATAAGTCTAGCATGTACAAACACAGTAAAACTTGTGTAAAGCACCATTAATCTGAATGTTATTGATATTGCTTTTTCAAATACAACCATTTTGAGTTTGCCAAAACAAAACAGTCATGTTTTAAAAATGCAACAAAAAAACTGAGGGTAACATTTTGGGTGTAAAGAAAGCCCACAGTTGCGACCGCCGCGTCGCTATGATGCATCTTCTGTGATTTTGATGTCACAAATATGCAACACAACCATAGGAGAGGGGAAGGGTTAAGGAGTTGGACACAACTTCAGCCACAACAGGTGGACCAACGTGGCATGTCGATTATTATCGGCGGATTTCTTTATTGTCTGGCTTATCTGTATGACGTTAAATTGGTCGACAATTGCCGATTATTTATCGGAGACCGATTTCGTGTATCCCAACTTGGAAGCATTACTGAGCTGGGTTCCTGTTTGTTTGTTTGCTTGCTTGCATAATAACCCTCTTGAACACACGTGTCAAGATTCGGTCCTCAGGGGCCCGAGTCCTGCATGTTTTCTAGGTTTCTCTACTCCAACACACCTGATTCAATGATCAGGATCATTATCAGGCTCCTGCAGAGCTTGCTGATGAGCTTAATTATGAAGCAGCTGTGTTCCTGCGTTGAACGTACGGAAACCTTGAAAACATGCAGGACTCAGGCCCCCGAGGACTGGACTTTGACACTAGGGATGTCACGATGAGGGCAATATCGTAATATTAAAACTGCTACAATATCGTCGTCGTCATGTTCTATATATTTAAAAGGAACCAGGTTTGATTTTCATTTGTGTAGTTCTAGCACCCTCTAGTGGCTTGTTTATTAGTGCAATTTAATTTTCATGGATGTTTTGGCCTTCTATGTTTAAAATCTATGCTAATTATCAGATGAAGGGGAACCTAATTTGCTTGTGAAGCGATCAATGTGTGCTTGTGTTACCAAGTGCCTCAATATTGTTATTAGAGATTGTAGGTGGTTTATATGCATTGCTGTTATGTACAAAAGCACAATATTGTGCTTTTTATTTTATTTTATTTTTTTAGTATGAGCTCTTTTTTACAATATTGTGATCTTTTTTAAATGTCGCCAACGCCCGCACAATATTGTGATAATTATCGTATCGTGACCTTCATATCATGATATCGTATCGTGATATTTGGATATCGTTACATCCCTATTTGACACCACTGATCTAGAATTTTGAAATTCTCGTCAAAAGTTTTCAAATGATTTATCTTGGCCTCTTGTTGTCATATCAAAAACTGGCATTTGAAGAATGTGTGTTGACTTTTCTATCCATTGTGTTTTCAGGTTTGCCTTTTTCATAGCACTCTGCTGATGAAGTGTGCCTATACAGACAGCCTGTTCAGTACTGACGACGAAGCGTTCATCCTGAGACGACTGGTTGTTCTCTCACAACATCCACTACTAAGTAAACCAGAGAAGCTTTTCTTCATGGACTATATTTTGCATTTTCCTGAGAACAGGCCAATCGGCTGCGAAATTGGTAATGAAAACCCACCGGTGCTGCTCACTCCCAAATTGGCGTGTACTTTAGCACCCACTGTACTGAATGATTATGCTACTATGCTGGCCCGCTTCAATCTGCTGTTGTTGGTGTACCAGGAGGAGGGTGATGGAGAGGAAGGCAAGGGTCTGGTCTATCTCTATGAACACCTCAGTTTGTTACTCAATATTTTGATAAGAGGACACAGTCAAGAGATTGTTGTCACATTTTTCAGGGCAGTTTTCCTTTTTCTTGCCTGTTTTTGCCACGTGGAGAGATACTCTAACGATATCGCAGATAAATTATGCATGCTTTATCACCGTCATAACCACCTGACTCTGCACATTCTCAACTTGGCTGACCAGACTTCTGACTTGTTCCCTGAATGCAATTGGTCTGCAAGACTGTGCAGGGCTCTGCAGGGCATGATCACTGAGGCACCACCTTCCCAGTTGACCTTAACAGACCTCAGTTGGCACCTCAAGGTGCTGGCTCGAGTAGCAGAAGAAGGGGAAATCCCTCAGTTAAGCACGCTACGACTTCTTTCCAACATCATGATTACGCCTTCGTTGTGTATGACTCGCGACTGGCGTCTGGGAATCGGCGTGCTGCAGCTTTGCCGGCGTTTGATGACACATCCCAGCCTGGACTCATTGTTTATCTTTCTGACCAACATCCTGCAACATCTCAGCTGTTATTACGGCGACGCGGACATTCAAGATCATGCCCGACTCTACTACTGTCTCCTGACTACCCTCTCCAAAGAAAAACTGACTGGGATTATAACACAGGGTTTGAGGGAGGAAGGACAAAATGTAAAACATTCACTATCCTGCATAATGGCAGACACCGAGAGGTTGACTAGTGTGCTGACCATTCACCAGACAGATAAACCAGTATTGAGGCTGGTTGAATTAAAAGATCCTGAGCCGCAGGGGAGAAACGAGACTAGTCGAAGTGATGCACAGGACTGCCGAGGACTGGAAGCCTATAGGGAGCAATTCAAAGACTCTTGCTTTGGTTCACAGATTACATTGTACTACCAGTTAAACCATACCATGTACAACCTTTCCTGCTTTGATCAGGTCTTCAGCATACGCCTGCACTTCAGTATCAGGGACAACAACTATGAAGAACTCGGGGTTTTCACTGTCCCCTGTCTTTTTCGAGAAAAAACGTCACCTGTGGTTAAACTTGTATTGAAGCCCAGTTTGCCCGTCCCCATCACCCTCAGTGGTAGTGCGATTTTCACCACCTTAAATGGCTTCTCTTGGTATACTTCACTGCCAGACATCCAGATGTTTTTTCAGCAGGCCTTTCTGCCATTGGATGTTCCCACCACTTGGGGAACAGTTGTTAAAATGAGTCTTTTTAAGGACCTCTGGGATGAAATAAGTGAGGAAGAGCATGCAGATTATGCTACCGCCCTGTTTTGTTGCCAGCTACAAGCAGAAGAATTGGGGTCCATTGTGGAAAAACATTTGCTTCCGTTCATTATATCAGATTCAACTAATAAAGCTGAATTCAAATTGATTTTTTTCATGTCCCCAAAATTTCACATACTGCTGAAAATAATTTCAGAAGAGGATGCTGTCAATTTCAATATCGCTACAGATAACTGGCGGCTACTGCCTCACATGAGTTCTTTTCTTGGTAACATATTAAAGTCTTTGCCAGAAAAAGTTACCAGTAACCCTTGATAAATCACATTTTGGTCTTAAATGAAAACTGCCACTATTGTATTGCTTTAATAAATGGACAGAACTGATTTCACACAGTGTGTGGTTTGATACAATATGCTGTAGTTTCACATCTACAAATATGACAAATTAGCTTTGCAAAGTTGTTGAATAAAACCTTATTTTACATTCTGTTCACAAATAGAAGTGTCAGTTGATTAAAATTTTTTATTGTAATTAATTGTATGACTTCAATAATTAACTGACGATTAATTGCACATTAATCGCAATTTTTATATCTAAATTTACAATAAAATGTACAAATTTCCTCCCTAATTTAAATGTTTTTATTTTTTAGTCATTGATAGAGTAATTTCATAACAATTCTAACAAAAATGTTTTAAAAAAAAATCATTGAATAAACAAAACAATTCAATAAAAAAAAAAAGTAAAATAAAATATGTACTGTACTGTAAAACCAAACCAGTGTGACCTATTTGTGTTTGTCATTTTTCTTTCATTACAACATGGCATAATTGCATTTGTAAGACAATGGTGACAGCTCAGTGCATTTTTCTTTTCATATTAGGAGCTGCCTAATTTTTAACATGAAGTATCTTGTGAAATTATGCACATTTTTAAAACTGTAAAATACAACACAGTCCCCACAAATATATGCATTCGCTGATGCTTTTATTTTGTTAAGTGAAATAGGATGTGCATTGTAAAATGACAAATTTTTACTACATAGGAACCAGAAACGATCGGTGTTTTTTCATATTAAGAGCTATGTAATTTTAAACAATAAGTAACTTGGGAGTTTCTGCACATTTTAAAATTGTAAAATACAACTAACGCCAATCTCCACAAATATATGCAGTATAATTTAATTTATTACTGCTAAATTGTGTTATTGTGACTCCTTTTCACAACGTTGGACGCTTTTATTTTAAGTTCTCGTATGCGCCATGACGCTCCAGCCGCTCTACTGTTACAGCGAACACATAAACTCTTTCACTTTCACCCTTATGAGATATTTTGTGAAGATGCTGAATAAAATACGCCTTACAACTAACGATAAATAGGCTTGGGCTCACTCCAACTGACAAGACGCCGTCCATTCGGATCTTTACCCTCACAGGGGTTTCAGAGTGCCCATGGACACCTCTTGGTGTTCGGTGCTAACGGCTAACCGAGTGCGTTCTTTCAAAGCAAGGCACGAGCGGTAGTGGTGAGACACAGTCCAAATGGCTCCTCCGCTCCGCACTCCATTCTGCCCCTTAAAGTGGCACAATGCAAGATTCGGAGTTTTTGCACATTTGCGACCCCAGCGACATGCACTTGGCCAGCAGCGTGTGCGACTTTTCGGCACGAGCAAACCTCTCAAGTTAATTGAACAAACGTAAACACGGAGCACAACGCCTTTTTCATAGGCTTAATAATGTCTACAGAGTTAAGAAACGTATTAATCTTCAAGTTACTTTGCATGTGAAAGTCATTTTGAGTGACAAAAGCTTACGTAATTACAACCTTCCAAACGTAAATAGTGCATTCCAGTGAATCCGATGACGTTGAGGATAGCAGTGCATTGCTAATAGGGGTGTAAAAAAAAAATCGATTCGCCGATATATCGCGATACTACATCGCGCGATTCTCGAATCGATTCAATAAAAAAAAAAAATCTTTTTTTTTTTTTTTTTTTTAAGAGCTCAGAATTGTTCATTCGGTAGTCTTACCGATTCAACGTCTTATCATCATCGCCTTTTTCTTTTTTCTTTTTTTTTTGTGTGTGTGTGTGAATCGATTTTTAAACGTCCATTTTTAATGGAAAAATATTCAACAAAACGTCTGACTTCGGGTTAGGATTCACACCTTGAGCATGGAAGAATGTTATATGAACGGAACATTAAGCCTTAATATTTTATTTTAATGCTGTTCAAACATGAAACAGATTACAACCTCTATAAGACTGAAATTTCAGATAAATAAATAATACATTTTCATATAAATCTTACACTCTACAAGCTTACTGATTAGTATTTTCTAAATTTGAATGAAAAAAAATCGCAACAATCGACTTATAAATTCGTATCGGGATTATTCGGTGTCGACTCGAATCGTGACCTGTGAATCGTGATACGAATCGAATCGTCAGGTACTAGGCAATTCACACCCCTTTTTGCTAATATGCTCAAGTGCGGAGACATTAGAAAGTGACCGTGTGGTAGTTTTATTCAGCACCGCTAATCATAAATAGACCCTATCGTATTTTCGTTACGAAGTCTTACCTTTTTAAGCTGTGGGTCCCGTTTCATCCCCAGGATAGCTCTTAGCTCTCTCCACCTGACGAACGCTGCTCCTATATTTATCCGCGTCCTCCCGTGATGCTGGTCTGAAAGTTTTTGACTTCTCTTTGTCTTCCGTGGAGTCTCCATAAGGGATTGAGACGTATCGGGTGCAGGTCTCTTCAAGTCCATCTTGAATTAGCTGTCCTGTCCGTGAAGTTGCGTGAAGAATCACGAGAGCTAACAGGGGACATAGCTTGCACGCGCATGAAGTCATGCTCAGAGCCACAGTTAAAGATTCCGGCCCGAACGCTCCAACATTTTTTCCTTTTACAGAAAAATAGGGGCAACAGTCATTGTGCCACAGTCGTGCCTCCTGTCCATTATACAATTCTTAAAACATGTGCGGGTGAAAAATATGGTTATTTTAACACTCAAATTTGAGTCTAATCTTGCACCTTTAAAGGCACTTTAAGTTAACAAGATAATGTGATAATTTTGACAGCCATAGTACATATGCAGTGATTTTTATTTTTTTTAAATTCAATTGTAACTGTATTTGTAGTGTGCTATCCTGTTTGCTTGTATCTACATGATTGTGAATGTGATCTGACGATGTATTACAATAAAGTGACTTGAGTCATTTCATTTTTGGATAATTATTCAGGTTTATTCAGCTGCACAACACTTAATTAGAGATACCCTTGAAATTAGGTCCCATGCCAGATGGTAGCGTCGTCTGTTGGCCAAGTAACTTGTACGTGATAGCAATCTCTGTATCCCTTTTTTGCACATCATCCTCAGGAGTCCAGGACATGTCGTGTTGAAGTTTGAATGCACCAACAAATAAGTGAGGGCAATTTGGGCCCCATTCCTGTAG
This sequence comes from Festucalex cinctus, assembly GCF_051991245.1. Classification (NCBI taxonomy): domain Eukaryota; kingdom Metazoa; phylum Chordata; class Actinopteri; order Syngnathiformes; family Syngnathidae; genus Festucalex; species Festucalex cinctus. Next base: position 9,627,392 of record NC_135418.1, on the reverse strand, counting down.
AGTAGAAAGTTTGAAAAGAATAATCACACAAATGACATAATAGACAGGTAGTTTTTAACAACCAGGTTGCTGGGGCACATTTTGTGTGCCATGAAATTATGTTGATAATGCATCAGATTTATATAGTGCTTTTCTGAACTGTCATACATGGTGATTTCTTCACAGTATTTTTATTTTTTTTAAACCCAGATTTCCTAGGTTCTACAAGCTGGAAATACAAATTATGTAAACATAAACAAATTAATACTTAAAATGTTTGGCCCTGAATCTGTAATCAATTAAAGTTTAACTTTTTGAATGGAATAATTGGAATTATTCAACTTTTCCAAGATATATATTTTTTTCAAATAGGATAAAACATACTGACATTTATACATTTATAAAACACCCGGACGCCTGGACAGGACATAAAGTAGTGGCCTGTCCTCCCCAAAAAGGACGTTTAGTCACCCTATTTTTATTCCTTGTCAGGATCTTGGTCTTTATTAAATCTCCTATTTGGTTCATGGATTTTGTGTGATCATGTTTAATGTGCGTCCTGGTCCACCTGGGGGCATAACATTATTCATTTTTTATGTAATTCACTTCCAATAGTATAGTACTACACAACCAATGTTTCAAATATTGTTTATGATTTTATTTATATGCAGAAAAATAGCTTAACACCATTTGGAATTGTCATTCTGGAATTTTCAGGTTGTTTTTTTTTCCCGATTTAGAGTACAGTGGAGTACTTTGGTCTTAGCTCCTCTAATACTCCAAATAGAAAGCTCATCTTGGACTTAAATTGAATGTTATAAATGTGGGAAGTTTTGAATACACATTGGAGACAGTGAGATGTACAATAAAATGTTTGAAATGAATCACT
>NC_135418.1:9576524-9621524 GCF_051991245.1 Festucalex cinctus | reverse complement strand
ACCAGAATGATGTTACATCAAATGCTTTAACATCATTGTGTACGCATTCACTATGGAAGGCCAGTACTCCGAATTGACCATATACACGGCAATGGAGAACCGCACGAATGCTATTTTTTGACCGCAAGGCCACATGACTTCAGCAGCTTAAACCCGGAAGGAGGTCAAGAAAGAAGCTCACTCATTGACGAGCCATTCAAATAGTTAATGTTTTGTTCTCGTTTATCTCCGGAAAAACAACATGCCGAGTAAACACAGCTGTTATAGAACTTGCAGAAAGCACTCCAGACACCACAATGGTCCACATATGAAGGATGTATTCTTTGTTCGTTTCTGGAAGCCAAAAATTCAGTCGTGAATGTGAACGGGGATCAACTTGTGCAGACGTCCAAAAAGCAGTTTAACGCCAGCGAAGTGAAGCCTTTCACCTTCATATGGAGTAAACATTTTGTTGGGGGGCATGCATGCCTGCTTCTAGATGACAATACTGCCCTTGCCGGCGACCGCCGTCCCTTAGAGGTAAGCGATTGTCTTTATCATTATTATTATTTGTTTCACGTTTGGCATACCCCGACTGCACGACGACAATAATGAATGATGAGGGGAAAGGCTAAAATGGCGTTGCCACTGTTGTACGGACCTGTCTTGCTTACCACCTGTTTTTTCTTTTTCTTTTTTTTTTTAGCCTTTTGTGCAGCTGTGACATGTATGAAAACGTATATGTAGGGCCTTTTCTGAATTAAGGAAATGGGTTTATAAGCAGGAAGGATATGATAATGGAAATATTTGAGGCTTAGCGAGTGCTGTTGGTTGTGCCCAAGAGACACACACACACACGCTACACACGTACACAAAAAAAGCAATAAAAATGTACCCCCAAGAACTATCAAAGACGTAAGACAACCAGATATGACAGACAGGGCAGAGGTGGTAAAGGAAGGAGAGCTTGTTGAAACTGGAGAATGGTCAATGTCAGTAGCGTAGGGGGAGAGAAAAAAAAAACTTTACCTGTGGATAACTGTGGGAAGGCAACTACTAATAAACACAAACAGGTGAAAGCCAAAATGAGAGAGTTGCAGGAGAGACAAAAGGTCAACTTTGACAAGTCCTCAAAAAGTTTAAAATCACTGAAACCCAATGATACAGTCAGAGTGGAAAATGCGAACGTCTGGATGAAGAAAGCAACTGTTCTGGAACAAGTGAACCCAAGGTCATACCATGTGAAAACAGAAGATGGACAGATACTAAGAAGAAACCGAAGAAGTCTATTGTGTGTGTACACAGGAGACCATTGGATTACAAGATGGACAGTGTGAGCATCATCTCATAACAACACCTGTACCAGTCTCACCTGAAAAGGACAGTGTTGAGCAAAGCATGCAATCACCTGTGCTCAGAAGATCTAAACACACTGCCAAACCACCTGATAGACTGGACCTTTATATGTTTTGAAATAAATAATCAAAACACTGTTTATGCATGTCACTGCTAGTAAGTAATATAGTATGTGTTTACTTGTTATTGTTATGATGTTACTTTACATAAAGGAAAGGGGATGTGGTGATTAGAGATCATTTAGATAAGTACAGCTACACCACTAGGGGGCTGCCTCTACTAAGATTACATTGAGAGAGTAGACAATTAGCTAGCTTTGTTGTTGTTGTTGAGAGTTGAGCATGCAGAAACTGGTGGGTGGGGGGGGGCTACAGCGACCCACGTTTATTTTGTATGTTTTATTAAAACATAACAAAGTGTGGTGACGTGTATCGTGCGGTTCTCCATTTCGCTGAAAAGTGAAACGTTCGATGACGTAACAGTTTCTGCAGCCGCGGTCTATGTTACAAGTTCCCAGGACGCCAGCTGGCCGAAAAATAACCTGTTATCAAATATGTGATAACCTCGTGTTGTGTACCGGTAATCGTTACTGTTGGGTGGAAAGTGTAAACCACCCATGTCCAAATTTGGTCCATTTCATATTCATCACAAATGTAATTTTCTATTGGTATTTGTTTGTTTGGAAAAAAAAAAAAAAAAGATTATAAAAAGTTTATTTACCTTTGGTTGTTTTGTCGAGCTGGCTTGGGAGGCTGACAGTTCCATCCATTGTTTTTTTTGTTTTTTTATACGTCGGCCTTTAGTTAAATGTCCTCTCCACAAGTATTTGGTAGAATTTTGTCAGGCCCAGTTAAGTAAGTAATCAGCTTGTTTTGACAGTGGAGCAGAGTTCGTTGCGTTCCTTCCTTATCTGAGTTGACCCCGGCCACTGACTTCCCTATTTGGAGCTTGTACGTGCGTTGTAGCAGCCTTGTCAGCATTGACGACCGGCGTCAGTAGAAGATGTGTTCGGCCTGCCAGATCTATTCGGGGGCCTTCGCACCTGGCTGCGAGGCGCTTGCCGATGACGTCAGTACAGCAAACGAGCAGTGTCAAATGTGTTCACGTTGGTTTGGTTAACTTATTTAGCTGTTCACATATAACAATACATCACAAAAACAGTCGTAATGATTATAGGAACATATTAGCAAGTCAACTGACAATATTTCGTCCCATCCCAGTAAATTAATTTGTATAAATATGTTTTATTTTTGGCATTTATGTGCTATTTTACCTCCATTCTTTTATATTTATTTTATCTAATTTATTATTTCAATCTATTTCTTTATTTATTCAATCTTAAAGTATCCTGCTTTTATACTTGGGTTTATTTACGTTTTTGCAATCTCAGCCCATACATTTTGTTATTCAAATGACATCTTAATATTTTCTTGCCAATGTCTCCTAGAGGCGACACTGCGCTATGAGTTGCGGAGGGTCGTGCGTACTGCAGAAAATAATTACTATAATAATGATAATGAAATGATGCAATTATTGCCTGAGATGTGACATTTCCTCACCAATAGTTCTGAACTCAGCCTCAGGTTATTAGGTAACTACGAATTTATTTGTAACATGCATGTGTGTGCATGTCTGTCTCGTGGACTATTGATATAAATATTAATCAAAGGTAATGGCCTTCTACCGTAAAGTCAAAACATTTATTATAACGTAATACTTAAGAACCTCATAACAATGCCCACGGTTGACAAATACTGTATGACATCCCCTGGGCCGCAGATGTGGTAATCCCCTTTCCAGGATGACCAGGCTGCAATGGATGACGAATGGGCAACAATTTACATAGTTTGTGATACTAAAGAATATTAACTAGAAAGTACAAAAGTACAACGACCCTTGTGAAGACTAAGCAGTTTTAAGAAAATGGATGGATAGTGCAAAAGTAGATTGAAGATGTTGAAGCACTGCAAGAAGACGTCATCATGCAGGAAGGGGGTCCTCATCCAAACCCAGCCCAGAAGGACGGGGCAGTTATCTCCATGGCAGCAACTGCAAGGTGATAGTCTGCCCCGAATCTTGTAAACCAGCGCACAATAAACATACTTTCAACTGATCGTGAGTCTCATACATTTTATGACAGTTAGACCGTAAACATTACAGTAATTACTTTTCAAAAACACTTTCATAACACTCACAGATGCTTTACAGAGCATATAGCATAGAAACAATAACAGTAAGGGGGACAATTGACAATTGTCCTAGCTGAGGTCAAACAGGACGCCCTCCAGCCTGGCAAAATTGCGGACAATTTTCTTCCTTTATCCATCACAAGCAACAATTGTCTGAAAGGGCTTCACAACAAACCTTTATAATCCTAGACAAGGGAAGTCCAGAGATCAGCACATTAGAATAGTCACGGTAAGATGTAACAAAATGCATGAATTATGGCCTCTGTATCGCTAGCGGCTGAAATGGGATGGCTCTTAGTGATTTTGAAAAAAGAAGGTGAAAAAAAGGTGAAAAAAAAATACCCTAGTAACAAATTGATATGCATTTGAAAAGAGAGTTGAATCAAATATGACACAGATGTTCTTTGCTGTGTCACTTTGGGCAATAGTACATTTATGAAGACACAGCTGTGAGTAGTGTCTTTTCGTGCGAATGAACTACTTAGTGCGCACGTTGTAACGAAGAACGAACTAGTTTTTTTCCCCCTTCAATGTCATATCTGGGGATCCGTAGAAAGGAGGCAGGTAGAGTGGAAAAACTCGAGGTTCATTGTAAAAAAAAACAAACCTGCTTCCGACCAAGTTAGGTTCCTGGACCATGTTACTACGGTAACTTACCTCTTTTTATGAGACAGGCTAGAGTTAGGTATTTTCCTCTTTCCAGCTACCTCCCTTTCTGAAACGGAAGGTGCAGTTTCCCCACATTTCAGGGTTTATTGACTCAGTGTTCTCACTAAACCTAGCTGTTCGCATGGAACACCATGCCTTAGGCATTACTGACACCTACAGGTACAGCCCCCAGCACATATCGATATCTGGGTTTCCTAATTTGACACATGACTTCAAATTTAAGAACTAATCCTCTGTTTCTGACATTCCTTGGTTATTTTAATTTGAATAATGTTGTATTTTGTTGTATTTGGGCCACTGTATGATTTGACTTTAAAATACAGTCCATCTATCTATCTATCTATCTATCTATCTATCTATCTATCTATCTATCTATCTATCTATCTATCTATCTATCTATCTATCTATCTGTCTGTCTATCTGTCTGTCTGTCTGTCTGACCATCCATCCATCCATCCATCCATCCATCCATCCATCCATCCATCCACTCCACGACACATTAACAGCACTGTAAAGCTCCTTCAGCAACAGATTTTTACATGTGGATGCTGCGTGACATCATGTCTGATGGGGTCAGAGGATACAGCCGAAACACTGGATATTTCATGCACATGCAATGGTTTGAGTTTTTTAATTCATGCAATTTGCTTCTTTTTATACATTTTTCCCCTCTCTCGTCTATGTCTTCTAGAAATTCTAAATGTTTTTTTATACCTATTTATAATGAAATCACTATGTGTGCACAGATCAATGTTTATTATCCAGTATTGCTGGTGAAACAATGCAAATATGCCCATTGTCGAACTAATAAAGGTCATCTTATCTTGAACAAGAAGGAATACATGTGAGAATAAAAGATTCATGTACCCAGGTATGCTTTATTCTGAAAGAAACATGAGTATACCACTAATAGGTGATACCATTTTTTTCTTTCACCAAACTGGTACGAGGCAGTGAGGCACGACTAGTGATCATCTCAACTCCACAATTGTTATTCTGTCATTTATTGTATGTTAACACATCGAAACAAAATAAAAACATGAATACATGAACATTCCATTCCATCTGGGGACAAGCAAACAAACACTAAACAGAGGCATGGTCCAATATTCTTGAGATCTAAAAACGTATGATTGGGCATTATGACTGGTCGAGTTGCTTAATTTCACATGTACAATGTATGTCCAATGAAATGCCAATCAACGGGTCCAGGGCAAACCCAGAAATGTGTCATTATTTTATGCCATAAAACACCTTCCTCAAAGCAATGAAACCTATTTTAATCACAACTAATAAACTTTGAATTCTTCTTCTTCAAAAAAAAAAAAAAAGATTCAGATTTTTTTTTCAACAATATTTTTACTTCTCAGTGATATCTTGTTGTCTACACAGTGGAAGTAGACTCTTGCAAGTACAGTGAAACCGCTGCGATAGAATAGCTCCCGTGTCTTCAATTTGGAATATGATCAAGATTTTCGGAATCATATGCCCCTGAAAGGGGACATATTATAAGAAAAAAAAAATACTTTTTAATTGCTTGTGCACAAATAGTTATGTATTTGGAGTGCCCGCCTGCCCATCAAAAGTGAAATTATACAACAAAGTAGCATAAATGTTTTTATAAGCTAACCATTTCCAAAAATGTGTCTATGAGCAAGCCGTTCATAATTTTGTCAGATTGTGACATCAAAGTGGAACTAATTTATATCACCAGGTATTAGGGATGTAACGATAAGCGCAATATCGTGATATTAAAACTGCCACAATATCGTCGTCGTCATGTTCACAATATTTAAATGCAACACATCTGTTAAAAAAGTCAGGTTGATTTGCATTTGTGCAGTTCTAGCACCCTCTGGCGGCTATTTTTTTTAATTATTTTTTTTAGTGCAATTTAATTTTCATTAGGGATGTTTTGGCCCTTCTATGTTTAAAATCCATGCTAATCGTCAGATGAAGGGGAACGTAATATGCCTGTGAACCAATTCAATATGTGGAGGAACACAATGTGTGTGTACATTAACAACATAACATAATAATAATAACAGAATCATGATAAAACATAATAATAACACACCGCTGCTGTTATGTACAAAAGCACAATATTGTGCTTTTTTTTTAGTATGCGCCCTTTTTTTTTTTTTTTTTTTTTTTTTTTTTTTACAATGTTGTGACCTTTTTTAAATATCGCCAACCTCCCCACATCTTTTTGATGAAAACCAACTCACACAATTACTGTATATCAACAAGTGGCTACTATGGCTCCATGCTATGAGGTAGTAAGTTAGCCAGCAATAAATTAGCGTAATATTACTGTTGCAACATTATAGCTGTTGGATTAATGTTACGTTAACTATAATTTGCTCTTTTTTTTGTTTTTGTTTTTTTTTTAAATCTTTTTACTGTGAATCCACCTCCTGTCTGTCCCATGCATAAGTGCATGTTGAACTGGTTGGTTTTACAAACTCATATAATTTTCGTCTTGTCTTTGTTCATGAACTAAAATTTCCATAGATTTTAGTCCACTTTTTATTACGTGAAGTCTTATTTTTGTCTTGTCTTCAGTAGTCAACGAAAATGCATAATGATTTAGTCCCAGTTATTAATGAGGGGTTTTAGTCCAATTTTCATTCTGTTAAATATATTTTTGTTTAGTTTTCGTCAACGAAATTAATCAAGCGCCTCTGTGAATCAAACATTCTTACAATACCTTCCTACCATGCTTCTCATTTGTCAGTAATTTATTTAATTAAGGCAAATTAGGATTCTGTTTCGCAACGCTGACCTGGCTGCAGACAGAAAAGTAAAAGTAACTGGACTAAGTGCAATTTCTGGAGAAATTGCGTGGGAATGCTGAAAACTGAATGCTAAGATTTGAATGCATGTGGAATGCTTATGAAGTAAATGGAGAGATAAATTATGAAACCTTGACCTCCTGGTTACTGTGGACAATGCACTTTACCAACTGTGCCACCGAACAGTGTAAGACACCTGGTAATGATGATAAGTTATATGTACGGAAGTGGGACTGTCCCATTGAAAATGAATGGGGAAAAAAGTTGATTTTAAATGTTAAATTGTGCAAATACTGTAAGTAATGTGGAATCAGACGATAAATACCCCGGAAAGCGTGAATTTTTTAAGCTAGCTGAAATTTGAATAATTAATTGGAATTATCATGTGGGAGTTGTTACGCGGCAAAAACGTGTGGAGAATAAAAAAATCACAATAACATATGTGGGAATGCATTCCCACAATTAAAGTTAATGAATACCTAAAAAGTGCTGTTACACTTCTCTGGGAGTCAGAATGTTGTATCCATAGAACGTGGCTGTAGAATGAAATTTTGTCTGACCCCAATTTGACCCTGTTTATTACTATTTCCATTATTTTCAAAGGGAAAAGTAAAGGCCACCTTGCATCCTGGAATGGATTTGTGTTCAACCTTAGGCCGTTCCACTGTACTGTTCCCTTTTGGGTGGAGTAAAATAAAATTTTAATCTGCAGTCCAAAGGGGAAACATTGTGTATTAAAAATATAAATATCATCAAAATAAACTGAAATAAACACAACAGTAGATTTCATATTCAGTAAAAGGCAAATCATAAATCACCATATCAAATCACAGTTCAATTATCAGAGCAGTGTTTAACAAGAATATCACATAGTGAAATGTGTTTGATAAAATTAAAAAGACCAGAATAAATTGTCAATGAAGTAGATCTGGTTAATGTTAATGATATCAAAATTCAAAAGCTGGAGAACTGGTCCAGGACCAGTTGAATAAAGTCTTAAATCCATAAATATTCTGCCAGAAATGTTAGTCAAAGGCAACAGAAAAAGGAAGAAAAAGTGGTTGGACAGTCGGAAAATCCTTGATAAAAAGCTGATCAGTCAGGGAAACTAGTTTCACTCAACAACTCTGCCCTGAATTAGAGAGAAGAAGTAGGAGAAGAATAGTATTAAAAGACAGAAGGGTATACAGGCCAGGGTATATAAAACTGCCTGCCATCAACAGGAATGTACATAGTAAGTAAAGCTGAATTGGAAAATCTATATGCTTGATATATTGTCAGCTATGTTCTAAAATATGTTCTGATTCTTGGGAGAAACAAATTATCCCTGAATTGTTGAAACATTTGAAACAGGTAGACTGACAACTGGACTTACTTGACCTTTAATATTGCCATTTATCATCTGCATTTAGCAGAGGTGTCAAATCCAAGCCAAGGAACGTAAAAACCCTTCCACAGTTTGGCTCGAGCCACTTGTGCTTCTACTCAACCAGCAGGTAAACAAAATCCCCGTTGAGTAGAACGTGCTCCTGGGGAGCTTGTTTACCGACGAATTGAGTAGAAGCACATGTGACTAAAGCTAGCAGGGTAGCAGGGTTTTTATTTTTTGTACCTGGATTTGACACACACCTCTTTCATTTAATAGTTACTGCTTTGAATGCTGAATTGGAAGAAGTCTTCTGAATTCTTGAGGAATATAAATTTAAAGTGATAATTTCAGCTAAAGTAACAAAGACTATTATTATGTAATATATATATACTGTAGGCCAAAAGAACACAAACACACGCACTATACATATATATATATATATATATATATATATATATATATATATATATATATATATATATATATATATATATATATATATATATATATATATATATCCATCCATCCATCCATTTTCTTGACCGCTTATTCCTCACAAGGGTCGCGGGGGCTGCTGGCGCCTATCTCAGCTAGCTCTGGGCAGTAGGCGGGGGACACCCTGGACTGGTTGCCAGCCAATCGCAGGGCACACAGACACGAACAACCATCCACACTCACACGCACACCTAGGGACAATTCGGAGCACCCAATTAACCTGCTATATATATATATATATATATATTAGGGGTGTTAAAAAAAAATCGATTCGGCGATATATCGCGATACTACATCGCGCGATTCTCGAATCGATTCAATAATAGGCAAAATCGATTTTTTTTTTTTTTTTTTTTTTTTTTTTTTTTTTTTTTTTTTTTAGGATTCACACCTTAAGCATGGAAGAATGTTATATGAACGGAACATTAAGCCTTAATATTTTATTTTAATGCTGTTTAAACATGAAACAGATTACAACCTCTATAAGACTGAAATTTCAGATAAATAAATAATACATTTTCATATAAATCTTACACTCTACAAGCTTACTGATTAGTATTTTCTAAATTTGAATGAAAAAAAATCGCAACAATCGACTTATAAATTCGTATCGGGATTAATCGGTATCGAATCGAATCGTGACCTGTGAATCGTGATACGAATCGAATCGTCAGGTACGAGGCAATTCACACCCCTAATATATATATATATATATATATATATATATATATATATATATATATATATATATATATATATATATATATATATATATATATATATATATATATATATATATATATACATACATATATACATATATTAGGGGTGTCAAAATTTGTGCATTAATTTTGAGTTAATTTAAAGTTCTTTTAACGCCACTATTTTTTTTTAACACGCGATTAATTTTAACTTACTTATTTGGAAAGCCTGTACTGGGGGAATTCCAAATGCAACATAGCAGACAGGTCCATGTCAAAATCTAGAATTTAAAAAAATAATAATAATATGCACGTATTTGTGGAGACTGCATTCAAGTTATATTTTACAATTTTAAAAATGTACAGAACACACAAATTTTAAAGATTAGATAGAGCACTCGTCTTTTTTACAGTACATCTTTTTCATTTTAATTCATTTTATGAATTATTATGAAATTACTGTATTAAGGACTAAAATATGCAGCCATATTTCTATTAGTTCAACATTGTTGCCCCCACTTTTATGTTAACAAGAGTATGAAAACTTGGGAATGAGTTAACTATGGAAGTCATGCGATTAATCATTATGATTAAAAAATTTAATTGCCTGACACCCCTAATATATATATATATATATATATATATATATATATATTCATACAGTCTTTTACAGAATTGTGATATGCAAGGAACATCACTCACACTAACGTGCAATGTACATTTTTGGCTCACAGTTTCCAAAAGCATTCAAAATGTTTGTAGCTTGCACAATGTTACCAATGTTAATCTCTTTATTATTTTGAACCTGCCTATAGAAATGTCAGTAAACTGATGAACTGAAACATATGGATGTGCTGATCTCCTTGCTATCATTTTTTTTTCAACTGTGATGCAGTAAGAAGGTCTCTGGGTATTCCAGTTTCATCCCACAGTCCAAAATAATAGATGTCAATATAAGTACAGAATTTCAAATGATACATAGTGTACAAGTAAATATGAATATTTGTCTCAAGGTGTGAGCAATTCAGTGTGTACCTCTCCGTTCACCCTTGTTCACCAAGCTTCAGTGCCGAGAAATATGACTGCCCACTAGAAATTGTCTTTTTGGATGTCAGATTAGCTAGAGGCTTTAAATATGTCAGTATAACTGAGTATCTTTGTGTCATCCATATGACTGACGGAAATCTGATTCGGGTCTGGCTCAATGCTCAGTGTACAAAATATTAGGCAATGACAATTTTCAAAAATCACAATTTATAATATTTCTAACAGCTACATCCACTGGAGATGAAATGAGACTCCACTGCTATTACAGAATCACATTTCCCTGCATGGTCTGACTGTCAGTTAACTTACAGTCATATTATTTTGAATGGTCATGAATCATGATTAGGGATGTAACGATAAGCGCAATATCGTGATATCATGATATTAAAACTGCCACTATATCGTCGTCGTCATGTTCACAATATTTAAATGCAACACATCTGTTAAAAAAAAAAAAAAAGTCAGGTTGATTTGCATTTGTGGTGTTCTAGCACCCTCTGGTGGCTAGTTTTTTTTTGTGCAATTTAATTTTCATTAGGGATGTTTTGGCCCTTCTGTTTAAAATCCTTGCTAATCATCAGATTAAGGGGAACGTAATATGCCTGTGAACCAATTCAATATGTGGAGGTACTCAATGTGTGTGTACATTAACAACATAACATAATAATAACATAATAATGATCAAACATAATAATAATAACACAACACTGCTGTTATGTACAAAAGCACAATATTGTGCTTTTTTTTAGTATGTCCTTTTTTTTTACAATATTGTGACCTTTTTTAAATATCGCCAACCTCCCCACAATATCGTGATAATTATCGTATCGGACCTTCATATCGTGATAATATCGTATCGTGATGTTTAGATATGGTTACATCCCTAGTCAAGATGTCACGCAAGCATGTGGACAGTATACACAGCACAGAGTTGACCCTCTACATATTTTCTTTTTCACAGTTGCATAGTATCTGTCACAAGAAGGCTTATTCATCTATGGATTCATTTTTCGGTGAAAACATTGAAAGAAATATTTAGGATTAAGCAGTTTTGATATTTCAATTCAATCTATTTTGTTAAAGGTCCATCAGTGTATTAAATCCAAGGCAAGTCATACTTCTGTTTTGATTTTGATAAACACAACTGAAACTGGCCTGACGTGGGTTGTGATACCCATTTTCAATCATTGGTTCACTTCCAAATTGTGGCAGCACACGTCATTTCATGTACTTCTCACATGAAATTCTTAAAGATTATTTCTATTATTGTTACATTTTAGTGATGGATAGGGATTATTCAGTGTGACTATGAGACTGGAATCACAGAGTTTGTATGTGCATGCATGGTATTTTGCTATGAGAAGCATAATCTGAAAAAAAAGAAGTCAATTGCTGTTTCTAATGTTCCCTGGTAAACTCTTTGTTTTGATGACTAAGGGAGTGGGTTGGGGTTTTACACATACTCCCTGGCTGTGGAAGGCTGTGATTGGCGGTAATACTGCTGCCCCTGCATGTCCTCTTTGGAGCAGGAACAACACAGCAAGGAGCCTCCGAGTACAGTCAGACTAGCTGCTGCCCAACCCACAAAGAGGGCTGAGCCAAACTCGTACCTGCACAGGAAAGAGAGACAGACAAACACTTGAAAAAACAAAACAAAATATAACCTATACATCAGGGGTGTCAAACATAAGGCCCATGGGCTGGATCAGGCCCACAAAGGGGTTTAATCCGTCCCGCGAGACGATTTTGTAAAGTTAAAAAAAAAAAATTGTTATGTTGGACCAATTAATCAGCCAGCCACAATTAAATATATACATTTGTAATTTCTTATGCAAACTTCATATGCGTAATACGCCGTGGACATGAAATTGCTCTGGAATTCATTATTTTACACACAACTTAAAGTTATGGTTTGTTTAAAAAAAAAAATAATAATAATTTTTGTTTTTTTAATCATAGACCAACATAAACGTGTTAAATACGGCACAAATTCAATTACTGGTCCTATTCCTTCATTAACCGCGCCACACAATGCATTCTGGGAACTATATATATGCAAAACAGGTAGATTTAACACGTCTGGAACTTATACAGGCAAAGTGTTGCCGCATTTCATTTGCATTTGTGTTATTTTTTGAAACAATAGATTACAGTTGAGCCCAAAAATTGCAAAAATCTGCGTAAAATTGACGGCAATTGTTTTTAAATTATATACCATTATTTTACCGATTCGGCCCACTTAGTAATATATTGTCCTCCATGCGGCCCCTATGCTAATATGAGTTTGACACCCCTGCTATACCTGCATACATACATAAGGAGATTAAAAATCTTCATCAACCATAGGAAAAAAACAAAAACAAAAACATTGTCGTATCTAATGCTTTTTGTAAACACAATTTCAGTCAGTCTGCATATTTCTTTTTGTAGTTCTCCTTACTCAGGATGAAGGTTTATTTTTTGTGTGTGCGTGTGTGTGTGCACGCGCGCACGCAATGCCGTGTCGTGTCGTGATCGGCCATGGAGCAAATTATTTTCATATACTATGGGACTGCCCACTCATTAGACACTACTGGAAGGAAATTCATGTGCACTACAAGACATTTTTGAATGTGTCTTTCCATTTGGAATGAAGACTGTGTATTTTGGATGTCTATCTCAGGATTGGAGTAGAAAAGATAAATATTTACTAGGTACTTTACTGATTGCAAGCAAAAAACGATAACAAAAAAAATGATTGTCACCGGATATCTCTAAAATTCAATTCAATTCAATTCAATTCAATTCAATTCAATTCAATTCTTTATTCCGGACTCAGGGTCCACTCTTAAAAAACAAACAGACAAAACAAGCAAAACAACAAACATACAAAAGGTTAAGAAAAATACAGTCGCACATTAAAAAGACAGGCATACCAGTGTTTCCATATGTTTGACTGGTAGCGAATAGCACTCCATTCAATATTCGTGAGTGACACCAAAATTTCATTTTGAGACTTATTTAGTTTACCAATAAACCTATACATTAAAGTTCTTACTATAGCTTGCAAAGTGTTCACTCGCGCAGAGACAAACATCTCAGTTGCACTAGTCCAACGAGGCCTTCTCAAGAGCACTCTCAGGCATCATTATAGGCCACCTGAAGCCTATACATACTTGCTTTTTTTTATATCTATGCCAAAGGTGAGTTGTATACAGAGGTGTACAAAATGATTTAAACAGGAATAACTCTACATCATCAGAGCATGAACCAAACTTGCGCAGCAACGTATTAGCGTGGGCATACAATACCCTGCATTGTCTGTAGATATCATCATCTGCCAAATCAGCTGTGATGATGTGCCCAAGATATTTCACCTTATTTGTTACATGTAATCTCACATTTAACAAATAAAAGTCAGGATAGTTCATGTACTTGTCCTCAACATGGTGGAATATATAGTAACAGACATTTACAAAATGGAAGGATTGACAGCATTTGTAAATCAGAACCATGGTTGGTTTGAGAATTGTTGGGAAAAAATGGTTACGGTACATTAAAATAAAAAAGTGCAATTTAATTTTGAATTAGGATAATTTGGAAACAAATTATGACCACTCCCTGATGTTCATGATACTATATTGGTTATATAAAGTTTTTAGTAGTACTTTTTTTTTTTTCTTCTTTTTAGATAGGACTTATTTGTTTTTCTGGAGATATGAATGACGACATGCATATCTATGGACGTGTGAATTGTATCCATCTGTTAAAGTCTGAAATGTTATAAAGAATTAAAAAAAAATTAAATTAAAGAGCATAAGTGAAAATGTGTGATGACTGTTCATTTTTGACGCATCGAAGAAGTGGCGTGTCCGGTGTCGTATGAAATAGAAAAATTGACAAGCGATGGAAACATTACATTAGTATTTACGATACATTAGTATACATTCGTCTACATTGCATACAAGGCACTGGCGCGCGTCAGAACTTTAAAATCCCGACTCGGTCTGAGTGAAAGAGCAGACATGGTTTAGTCAAGTGTATGAATGTAGTAATTTGAATTAAAAGTGCGGTAGTCGGTAGACATTGATTCATTAAGAAAACAATCCTGGAGAGTATCTCTGTCTGTTTGTATGACAAATCGCCAGTAACGGGACCGATGACAACAGCTTCTGCTCCAAGGTAGGATGACTGTTCTGTTCACTTTGTCAGGGTTTGGGGGGGGGGGCGTGCGGACCCAAGTAAGGGGAGGCAGAGCGAGGAGGCTGAGGCAATAGCCAAACAAAAAAGGGTTTTATTACTTATATAAAAAATAAGGTGGTGCACAAGGTGCGGACAGGAAAAATACAAAAAGAAAAGTCCTAAATTGAAGCAAACTCAAATAGCAAGGCAAGACAGGAGAAACTGCAAAACCTGGAATCCACAATGGACTGAACTGAAAACGGGTGACTAAATACACACAAACTAATTACACAACAAGGGACACCTGGACAAGACACACGTGGGTGAGGGAACTGATTGGCTGAAGACAAGGGTGTGGGATGACAAGCACAGGTGAACATGATCACACTAAAACGAGAAATTGACAAACAAGGAAAACAACTGAAGTGATCAACAAAGACAAAACATAACAAAAACCCAACCCAAACCATGACACACTTTCGTGCTGGCTGGTGTGTTTCAACTATTTTTGGTTGCTATGTCCATCCTTCCATTCATTAACAGAGCCGCTTATCCTCACAACATTTATATAAATCATTTGTGAATTGCTTTTCAGGCTAGGAAATTCGGGTTGTTTTTCCTTATGAGGCATATTGTCTAATAATTGCTTATTTTCATACGCTTCTGTTACAATTTTGACTTTTGTGCTGCTTGGAAATGAAACTAGAGACTTCAAGGAGGCTTTGTGGAGAAATCTCAAAATGGACAAAAAATGTCCAACTGTCTAATATGGTCCATATCTCTAGATTGATCTGCCGACTTTTGGGGTGGGTCAGATATATAAAATTGCCTAAATAAGGAGAATAAGTCAAGGTACAAGACAGTTTTTTTTAAGAGCTCATAATAATGAAAGAAAATATGACAGATGGTCATGTTGATGTTTATTTTCACAATTGTTCGAATAGCCTGCAGTGATTGTGATCTAGTCAATTGTTATTTTAATTATTGATCATAATACAACATAATTATTGATGTCTGTTGGAATGTTTGTTTAATTGTCGAAGTATTAAGCAAGCTAGCAATGCTACAATAAAGGTAGCACCACCTACCCAAGCGGAAATCCCTCCTCTTCCTCCGTTGAGGCGTGGAGCGGAATAAATTCCATCGAAAACTCCGCGAACAAACAAGCGCGAGACCAGCGTGGCATTGGGATATTTTTGGTTCGGTCTGAACATATTTAGTATATTTTTTCACTTTGGGACAAATTCATTACTTTTTAAATCTGTATTACGCCACTCAAACATATTTTTGGCACCCCTTGTCAATGGATGGACTTTGAAGTTCATGGGGAGGCAATTTATTTATTTTTTAAACATACCTGGCATTGGCTGGGGTATTCGGGTTGAAGAACTGATAAGACACCTGTGTTGCATACCAGGAAACAGAAACCAATGTACATAGACCTGTGAGAAAAGAAAGGATTAAGCAAGATTCACCCTACCATTTCATCAGGGTTCTGAAAATTCATAATACGTTCATACAATCCAAATTCAATTCTATTGGATGACCCAAGAAACGCTGGAGTGGCCATGTCTCTGTGCGAGTTAGGAGATTTTTCTGTCATTTTGCTTTATATGCAAATTGATGTTAGTGGCAATCGCTGTGATTGGCTGTTTTAAACAGTAAATGCAATTCTGGGCCCGGCCGATTATAATCGGCCGATTATTGGCCTTCAATCATCGGCCAAAACAATCGGCCAATTGGGCCAAATGCCTGATTATTTTCCCTTTAAAACGTTATCGAAGACCATTTTGCTTGCGTAGTATTAGCAACTAGCAAGTGTGTAGCGTATGTTATTCTGGTTATTCTGTTGTCCCTAATAAGCATCTTACGCTGTTTAATGACCCTGCAGTTGGAGTAGTAGAACTAAATACACGTTAAGGATTACATCCACTGTATATTTAAAAACAAAACATAGTTCTTTTTTTAAAACATCGCTAGCCTAGCGCTAACAGGAAGTTAGTAAATGCTAACAGGAAGTTAGCATTGACTTCGGGAGTGTTTTTCCTTCAAATAACGAATATCCACACACAAATCTTGTGGGAACACACCCACAGATGAGATAACACCATGCAACGGCACAAATTCTTCCCAATGTGTGAAAAAACACTTATTTTAATAGAATTCAATTGCAACTTCTGTACTCACTTTCAGTGTGTATGCCATGGATGCATGGCACCACTCTGCCCCCAAGAGGCCAAAACGCACAGGAACAGTCAGTATTTGTTTTTACTGTTTTTTTCAGTTGCTATTATTTTAGTTTATTCTATTCTTATTTCACTTGTGTGTGTGTCTGGATGGTTGTTCGTCTTTGTATGCCCTGCGATTGGCTGGCGACCAGTCCAGGGTGTACCCCGCCTACTGCCCAGAGTCAGCTGAGATGGGCTCCAGCACCCCCCAGGCTCCAGCAACCCTTGTGAGGAATAAGCAGTCGAGAAAATGGATGGATGGATGGATGGATGGATGGATGGATGGATGGATGGATGGATGGATGGATGGATGGATGGATGGATGGATGGATGGATATTCGTATTTCATTTTTTTTAAATTGTTTTTATTCTGTCATTGTCCTTTCAAGTATTAAAATATAAAGTTGATATTTCAAGGATTCAAAGACTTTGTTTTGTCAAAATTCAAGGATGCAAACATCCAAGGATTTTTTTTTGTTTTTGTCTTAACACACATTTCCACATGACATGGCACAAAATACAATCCCGAGGTCCCAGGTTAGCCCAGTAACTCCCAAGACTTGTGAAAATAACACAAGATAAAATATATAGAAAAGAAAAGGTTAATGCTTTACAGCAGTTATAAAAAGATTGAGAATGGTTTTATTATTGACATTTTATGGTCATGTCATTACATTTAAAAGAGCATAAGTGAAAATGTGTAGTGATATTTGCGAGGTATGCAGGCAGACTGTTCATTTTTGACGCATCGAAGAAGAAGCGTGTCCGGCATCATATGAAATAGACAACATCGATGAGCGATCAAAACATTACGTTAGTATTTACAATGCATTATTGCATTAGCCTACATTACATACAAGGCACTGGAGCATGTCACAACTGTTAATTCTCGACTCGGTTTGACTGATTGAAGAAGGAGCGTGACAGCCTGTCAATCAGTCTGGAGAAGATCCTGGAGAGATCCTGGAGAATATCTTTGCTTGGATTACAATTTGCCGGTATCCGGACCGTTGACAAAATAGCTTATGCTCCAAGGTATAGATGACTGTTCTGTTCACTTTTGTGCTGAATGGTGTATTTCATCTTTTTTTGGTTGCTATGTCATCCATCCATCCATTAGCAGATCCGCTTATCCTCACATTTATATAAATAATTTGTGAATTACGTTTGAGGCTTGGAAATTCTGTTTTTTTTTTTTAAAGTTGTGCAAGACGCGGCGCTAGCTAGCAGGCTAGGCTAAAAACACGCCCCCTAGTTACGAGGCATACTATCTAATGATTGCTTATTTTCATAAACTTCTATTACAATTTTGACTTTTGTGCTGCTTGGAAATGAAACTAGACTTCAAGGAGGAGATTTGTGGAGAAGTCTCAAAATGGACAAATAAAGTCCAACTGTCTAATATCGTCCATATCTCTAGATTGATCCTCCTGACATGTGGACCCTTTTGCCGGAGGGTCACATATGTTTTTTTTTTTTTTTTTTTTTGTGCGTATGTGCGCATTTGTGTGCATGCCTATGTGTGCGTGTGAGTGTGCGCGTATGTGAGCGTGCGTCCGTGTGAATTCGTGTAAATTTGTTCTCATTAATTCACCTAAAACCAAATAAAAATTCCATTACCCTTCACCTTAACGGGATACTTCAGAGTCTCGCCAGAGCCGTGAAGTTCAGAAGGTCAGGAGACCAGAGGAAAGGTCAAAGAAGAGAAAGATAAATCAAAGTGAAATGCAGCACCAACTAAACACCTCCTGCCACTGTCACCCACATGGTTACAAAACCGGAGTCTTATGCCAACTCCAGAAACCTCTAAATTCCAACAAATTAAGGAGATCTCAAGAGACCAGAGGAAAAACTAAAGAGAGGAAGGAGGGAAGGATAGATGAAGCAGAGTGAGGTCCACAGACACCGGCACCCACTGATTCAACAAGCAGTGGGAGGGAGAGGCGAATTCTGAATTTCAGTAGATGCTTTTGTGATGGATCTGGCATGCATAAGGGCCGCCACCAAAGAGGGGAACCGTCGACCGCGGCCCAGAAAAGCGAGCACAGCCCCCCCCCCCCAGAATCCCCCAAGCTGTGGAAGCACCAAGGCAACAACCCCCCACACACCCCCGGGCAGCCAGCTGGCCGGAGAGCCAACCCAGACGCCCGGATCGCCCCTGACCCGGCCCGCGCCCCAAGCCCAACGCCGCAGAACGAGGCCTGGCAGGCCTCCACGGCGCCCCACCGGCCCCCAGCCCCCACGACCCCCCCGCACCCCATCCACCCCGCCAGCCACCACAAACCAGTCCCCCACCCCCAGGCCCCCAACCCCCAGATGCACCCCGACCCCCAGCACCCCCCAGTTACCACACCACCACCCACACCCAAACACCCCCACGGGGCACACCGGAGGCCCAATAACATTTTCATTTAAATCTACATTCAACATTAGTTGATGCAAAAAATAATAATAATAAAATACAAAATTCAAACTAGACTTCGTTCCAAGCCCATTTTAAATACATTTTACTATTGTGTATAACTAAATTACCACTTTTGTATTTGCCATAGACTTCGGATGCCATAAAATTATGTATTTGTATGAAAGGTATGAAAATGTCCTCATTTAAAAAATAACCAATCATACCTGCTAGAAGGAAGACTGCTCCTCCACTCACTGCAATGCGTGTCTTGACTGCTGGATTATTATCTCCCACTTTCGTGCACTTCATGCCAACCACACTGATGATGATGCCGATTAAGCCAAACAGCACTGACAACACCATTAGAGCACGACACGTCTGGATGTGAACTAAAGAGAGGGTGCAGCAGAATGTAAAAGAAAACAAGATTAAACATCACATCAAATTATAAACATCATACAAACAACATTTAATCCAAGGGATGTACATGTAAAACAGATCACAAGTACAGTAAACCACTGTCCAAAAGCCAATGCATTGCAAATAGCGGCGGTTGTGCATAAAAAAAAAAAAAAAAAAAAGAATGTCGTTCACACAAATTCCTACACACACATAACTCAGTGGGTGGAACATAATTCCACACAATTTATACACACACATGCACACGCACCCCCACACATGCGCTCATGAGAAATTAAGTATTGTAAGTGAATTTACAAACGCATGTGAGTGGTGTAGCACAGTCTGCTGAAGATTAGTAACAAACAAGTATATTCACTGTTATGTATATTCACTGTTCTGAGTCATGATATGCTCCATTCACAACAGTGCACGTTTCAGCTCAAAGGTTCTTCGCTGTTTGTGCGTGTGTGTGTGGTCTTGATTTTGTTACATGGTGGGACCAATTTTTCAGGATTTCACAGAGTTGTGGGGCTCACCCGTCCTTGTGGGGCCATTTTGCTGGGCCCCACAAGTTTAGAACTCTTTTTGAGGGTCAAGACTTGGTTTTACAACTTAGGTTTTAATTGGGTTATGGTTGAGGTTAGGGCAAGGAATGGGGGTAGGCAATCATTTTTGATGGTTGGGGTTCGGGGAAGGGGCTAGGAAATGAATTATGTCAATGAGAGGGCCCCACAAAGATAGTAAAACAAACTTGGGCGTGCGTGTGCGTACGCGTGTTCGCGTGCGTGCCGAAGTTTGAGTGAGTGAATCATCACTGGTGTTTTCCTAAACACAGCCCATATTCATTCACAAAGACAAAACATTCTCAGTCCTGGCGACTGGTGGAGTTTTCACTTGTGGGGGTCTGGTCTCATGGGTTTGGGTTCGGGGTAGTAATGTTTTTGCAAGACATGTAATGTGAGGGAATAAAACTTTACATTCCGTATGCTTTTTTTTTTTTTTTTCAAGACAGCTACTGCATATTTGAATTAGAAGTTTGTTATTTGTGATTGTATTCTTCTTATTAAAATCATTATTATTATCTTTTATAATTTTTTCAGACATGAAAACGGGTTATCCAAACTAAATGTCCGAGCCACCTCAGCTGCTTGCGCCATCTAGTTGGATGCCTCGTGTCAGGATCTTTTTTTTTTTTTTTTTTTTTGCGGTTAGTTGAAAGACCATATCAATGTACAGGGTGTTCCAAAACGGTTGACCGCATTTCGTAGGCCAATAATTTTGACAATTTTCGTTGGAATGACCTCAAACTTTCATAGCTTGTGTAGAAACGTTTCAAGTTTTTGTGTGTAACGTTTGGCATGTCTATCTTTTCAGGTTAAGAAATGCCGTTCACTTCAAAAGAAAAGGCATTTTGCGTGCTAGAGTATGCTCGGACTCAGTCACCGAAGACAGTGCAAGCGTGCCTTCTTCACAAATCTTGCAAATAAGGCACCAACTACAAAACAAATTAGGACTTGGCACAAAAAAATTTCAAGAAAAGGGCCCTTTTTGGCACAAGCTCCAATACCGACTCGACGTGTACAGAGTCACAGGTGGCGCTCATATTGAACATTTATGAAAATCTGTCATAGAACCAACAAATATTTGTACTTTTCTTTGTACATTTAACCAATAAAACCTATGACCTTCAACATAAAGTGTATTTAGTTTCATTAAGATCCATCAAGTAGTTTCCGAGATATGGGCATTTAGAATGGGGTCAACCATTTTGGAACACCCTGTATAATAAAAATACATGTTCACATTTTGCTGTGGAAATAGTAATAAGAACTAAGACTGACAACTTCTTTCATGAGGCTATTTACTGTAAATTTGAAACAGTTGGTTCAATAAAGCATCTAAAAAAAAAAGTAACATGTATATACATATATATATATATATATATATATATATATATATATACATACATATATATATATATATATATATATATATATATATATATATATATATATATATATATATATATATATATATATATATATATATATATATATATGTATATATATGGGATGCAAAGATATCCAAACATCATGATACGATAGTATTGATATGAAGTTCACGATACAATAATTATCATGATATTGTGGTGAGGTCGGCGATATTGTAAAAAAAAAAGAAAAAAAAAGAGCTCATACAAAAAAAACACACAATATTGTGCTTTTGTATATAACATCATCCATCCATCCACTTTTTGACCCCTTACTCCTCACAAGGGTCGTGGGGGTAGCTGGAGCCTATCCCAGATGGCTTCGGGCAGTAAGCGGGGTACACCCTGAAATGGTTGCCAGCCAATCACAGTCCACAGGGAGACAAACAACCATCCATGCTCACAATCAGACCTAGGGGCAATTCGGAGCGCCCAATTAACCTGCCATGCGTGTCTTTGGAATGTGGGAGGAGACCGGAATACCCGGAGAAGACCCATGCGGGCACGGGGAGAACATGCAAACTCCACCCAGGAAGGCCGAAGCCTGGACTCGAACATGCGTCCTCAATACTGGAAGGCGGCCATACTAACCACTCCACCATGCCACCCAACATAACATCAATGTTATGTTGTTATTATTCTTATTATGTATTATTATTATTATTATTATTATTATTATTATTATTATTATTATTATTATTATTATTGTTATTATTATTATTATTATGTTTTATTATTATTATTATGTAGTTAATGCACACACACATTGAGTTCCTCTACATATTGACTTGCTTCACAGGCATATAACGTTCCCCTTCATCTGACAATTAGTGTAGATTTTAAAAATAGAGGGTCCAAAACATTCCTAATGAAAATTTAACTGCACTAAAAAGCTAGCCACCAGACGGTGCTAGAACTACAGAAATGGAAATCAACCTGACTTTTTTTTTTTTTTAACACTGTTGCATTTAAATATCGGGAACATGACGATGACGATATTGTGGCAGTTTTAATATCACGATATCACCATATTGTATGTATATATATTAGGGGTGTTCGGCAATTAATCTCGATATTACAGCACGCAATTCTCGAATTGATTCAGCAGGTGGCTGAATCGATTTTTAAATATCCATTTTTGATGGAAAAATATTCATCAAAACGTCTTAATTATGGTTAGAGCTTACAGCTTAGGCATGGAAAAAATGTTATATTAATGGAACATTAAGCCTTAATATTTTATTTCAATGCTGTTCAAACATGAAACTGTCTGTTAAATACAGCGGCTCACAGTTATAAGGTTGAAGTTCAGATAAATAATACATTTCCATACGAATCTTACTGTGTACAAGTTTATTGATTAGTGTTTTTTAAATTTGAGTAAAAAAAAAAAATCGCAACAATCGACTTTTGAATTTGTATCGGGATTAATCGGTATTGAATCGAATCATGACCAATCAATCATGATACAAATCAAATCGTACTAGGCAATTCACACCCCTAATATCTATATCTCTATCTATATGTATTAGAGCCATCAAACGATTGTTTTTAAATCAGATTTATTACATATTGGAATTTTGATTAATCACGATTAATCGCTTCATTAAAAAGGCTTTTTTTTTTTAATCAACATTTTTTGTCCGCCAAATTTGAACTGCACCTGTTATGTATTTAATTCTTTGAACATTTAATGTTATGAGGATGTCTTCAACATTTTTTTTATCCACTGCACACGTTCATCCTCCTCTTTTTCTAATCATTTAATTACTTGCATAATTTAAAATGGAGAAAAAATGACCCCAATATTCTGAATAGCTAACACAAACATTTATTAAATGCTTTAATGTATGTAGTTATGTTTATTGCTGAAACACAACCTGTGCTGCCTTTAACGTCACCATCAGCTAAAGGATCATCTGTGCTCAAAATGAATAGTGTGATTAATATGCGTTAATACATGATTAATGCGATAATTAGTTAACGCTTTAACTTTGACAGCACTAATACATACATACATACATACATACATACATACATACATACATACATACAGTACTGTATTAATAGTAATACTTACTGTCAAGAGAAAGCATCGAGTCAAAAATCTTGCACTGGACCTGTCCTGTGCTCTGTGAGGCGCAACTCATCCACAGCCCCTCATACAGACCCACAGCTGTGATAATTGCATCACCGACATATGATGATTGCTTCCACTGGGGCAACGCTGTGGTTGCGATGATGCCAATCCAGCCACCCAAGGCGAGGAAGTAACCTAACAGCTGCAGACCGAGGTTTGCCATCCTTCTGTCGCTCCGTCTCCCTTCTTCTGCTCGATTAAATCTCTTTTCAACCACTCCTGTGGTCTTCAAACTGTGTTTTGTCGACAATCCTGTTTGGCTATTTTCTTTTCTATCTGGCACTTTGTGAACGTCTTCTGTCACTTGTTTTGACTCACAGATGTAGAATCACATCTGAACTGTTGCGGTAATTTCTCTCCTCTCTGAGCTTCGTTGTCAGATTCTTGAGTCTATCTGGTAAAATACGAGTAAAGTCTTTTTTTGTTGTTTACAGTGATGTTTATCAAGTATCTTATCTGAATTGGTGTTCTTTGCCTCTTTCTCAGCTCACACACTCTCTCTCTCTGTGCTTACGTCTCTCTCTCTCTCTCTCTCTCTCTCTCTCTCTCTCTCTCTCTCTCTCTCTCTCTCTCTCTCTCTCTCTCTCTCTCTCTCTCTCTCTTTGCTACTCACTACTCTTGTCTGCTCTTTCCTTCCGCTCCAGGCTAAAGTCTCTCAGTGAGGAGAAGATGACAGACAGAAAGAAGTAGGGAAAAACAAACAAAAAGTCAATATGCTAATTGTCTGGATTGTGATTGGTCTACTCTGAGACGCCTCCAGGGAGGGCAGAGACTCGAGAAGAAAGAAGGGTGGGGGTGGAACTAAATTGGAATGGCAAATTTAGCCAGTCAGTATTCGAGAAGTCTGTTTCGTATGTGGTACGTTTGTGTGGTTTTTGCAATAAAGTTTCGTTTGTCGCGTTCTTACTTTTGTCCTCTAAGACTACCCGTAGCCTGCGGGGGCGGAGTGTTCCGCTGGGGGAGGAGTGTTCCGTGCTTGGGGGGCGTAGTGTTCCGTTCTGCGATCTGCAATCAGATACAATTGGAGAATTCCGTATCCGAACCACTTAACGAAAGTCATTTAATTGAATCTCAATCCTTTATTAAACATTTTAACAGACAACTTCAATTTGTTGCACCATAACATTAAGGAATATAGATATTTATTTTAACATTCCTAATTAACATCAATGTTTAAAGCAGGGGTAGTCCTGCAGCTTTTATAGATTTCCCTACTCGAAGTGTAGCTGATTCCAATTAACGGGCTCGTTATCAGGCTTCTGCAGAACTTGCTGATGAGCTGATCATGAATCAGCTGTGTTGAAGAAGGGAAATATCCAAAACCTGCAGGACTGTGGCCCTCGAGGACCGGATCTTGCCACGTGGTTTAAAGGGAAAATCCAGCCGGGATGGCCCATTTTTCACTCTCTTCATGTATTTTCATGTATTAGTTTGCATTTTCAATTTCATCAATTTGTTTTGGAGAAATCAGTAAATAACTAATGAACTAAAATCCGCTCTTGGTAAATAGCCAGTATAGCCATGCCCCCTCCCTCTTCCCATGTCTTGGTGCACATCAAAGTGAGGACCTGACAGAATCCTCTGTTCAAAATAATTGTACACAGGAGCATGCCGTGACCTTCGGAGGAAAAGGTGCTCAAAGTAAAAAAAATAAAAAATAAAAAGGGGCACATGATAATGTGCATTGCAATGTCCACTCACTTGGGGTTCGAACTTCGAACCCATGCAACCACCGACCCGCTGTGCGTGGGGTGAGGAGCTTGGTAGGGTGAAACATTTATGTGTATATATATACTGTATGTGTGTGCACTGTGCCTGCAGGTGAAAAAAAAGTAAAATTCTTAATTGATAATATCCATCCATCCATCCATTTTCTTGACCACTTATTCCTCACAAGGGTCGCGGAGGGTGCTGGCACCTATCTCCGCTGGCTCTGGGCAGTAAGCGGGGGACACCCTGGACTGGTTGCCAGCCAATCGCAGGGCACACAGAGACGAACAACCATCCACACTCACAAGCACACCGAGGGACAATTCGGAGCGCCCAATTAACCTGCCATGCATGTCTTTGGAATGTGGGAGGAGACCGGAGTACCCGGAGAAGACCCACGCAGGCACGGGGAGAACATGCAAACTCCACCCAGGAAGGCCAGAGCCTGGACTCGAACCAGAGTCCTCAGGACAGGGAGGCGACGTGCTAACCAGTCACCCACCGTGCCGCCCTAATTGATAATAATTAATAAATAATAATAATAAATTGAAATAAGAAATGATGAAACTGTTATTTTTCTGCAATGCCAATCACCCACAAAAAATGGTTTTAGCATTTGTGTATGGGGAATCAATTTTGAACAACACATTTACATAAATTATATAAAATGTACATGAACTTTACATTTAAAATAACACAAGTAGTGCTATTATGATTTACCTATAGTGCATACAGCATAAAAATGTCTTACTTTACATTTAGCTTGATCCAGGTAAGAGCAAATGCCATTTAATACTTGTCTATGTAGATTGCCAATCTTTAATGACTGCAACTGTACTCAGTAATTAATTGCCACATCTAGGCATGCTAGATAGTTTGTTTTTGAGAAAACACTGTAATTATTAGGGTTAGGGTTATTTTTTGTTCTTCTTTGTCCCGCTAATTTCTGAAAACACTGTGACCTGTTTCTAATGAGATCTCACTCTGGCCGCAAAACCCACCACTAGAAAAAAACAAAAATTGTTGGTTAAAATAAAAACAAAGATCATGTAGTAATTTCCAAATATATTTTAAAGCGTATTTCAATTCAGCTGTCGTTGAGTACATGATACTGCAGACTTATCTAGCCTAAGAAAAAAAAGTTACACTGTCATGTTTCAGGTTTTTTTGGGTTGGGTTTTGTTTTATTTTGGCGAGTGTGTTGTGTTTGTCTGGTGTGCTTGTGTGTTTCCCCTGTCTCGTTATGTCTGAGTAGGTCCACCCGTGTGTCATTCCCCTTCCCAGTGTGTGTTGACCTAATTAGTGCCTTCTGCCTGCTGTGTTTCCCAGGTGTGTCTTGTTAGTGTCTCGTTAGTGTTGTATTTAGTCAGTGGGGTTTGTTCACGTGTATTGTCTTGTCATGTCCAGTAAAGGAGCTAAGCTGTGTTTAGTAGTGTCTACGTCTGGTCAAGTTCTCTACACCTGGTCAGGTTTCTCACCATCAACTCAAGTGTCTCACCATCAACTCAAGTGTCTCACCATCAACTCAAGTGTCTCACCGTCAACTCAAATCTCTCACCCCCAAGCCAAGTGTCTCACCTCCAAGCCAAGTGTCTCTCCACGTCATGCAAAGTTTGTCCACCTCATGCCAAGTCTGCTCACGTCCCGTCCAGTCATTTATTTAGTCATTGAAAATAAAGCTCCATATATTGTCCTTCTCATTGTCTCCCTGCCGTCTTTCTCCACCTTTGGGTCCATCCAACACAACGTCGCTCCACAAACAGACACAAACGTGAACGTACCTGTAGAAGAAAAGATGTAACTATAGTGTTTACATGATTAGCAGATAGCATTAATTCTATGTCTGCCTTGTAACGTCTGCCTTGATGAGTCGGAGATCTGACTTCAGGAAGAGGGTTGATTAAAATTCCGACTCAGAGGTACAAATTCCGACATATTCTGTGCACTTTATAACCAGAGTTTTAAGTAGGAAAAAATTAGTGCCGGTACTTCTGCCGTCGTACGTTCTGAAGTGTGTCCGTGTTTGTTGTCAATCCTTGCCATCCTCCACAACAAATACAATACATAACAGAGGAAACCGACCAGATGGTCACCCCGCCACTAAGTACAGCTGTGGTAATGTCAGTCAAAGGCGGTATCAAAAATCCTTGCAAATTGCATCTTACTTTTTTTTTTTTTTTTTTTTTTACCATCGGGTGTGTATGTAAACAAAAATAAATATACACACATTGTAAATCCTGAGAGTACTGCTTCTACTATCCTGCTATCATGGCTGCATAAACAAATACACATGGTCACATGATGTCCGACAGCGCCAGATATCGTGTGTTTTATTCGGCAGTTGGGGAGGAGATAAGGCGAGCATATAGCATATTGAGAGCAGGAATGAGCAAAAATGCTCAGAGATGGGTGACTGGAGGAAAACACCACGTTGAGGTTGTTTTGGGGTGATGAATTGGCATTTTAGCATGACTAAAAGCTGAAAAATGTAACTCTTTTACTGCCACACGTTGTCAAAAAAAAACTGATGATATGACAAAGGCTTTGATCATTCACGAAAAGAGTTACAATGCTTCCATCTGCTGCTCATAGTTAGTGTTTTTGATTCCACAACGCATTGACCAGGCAGTGCTGCACTTAGACGTTGCACTGAGGAAAAACTAAATAAAATAAAATAAAATAATTTTTTTTCTTTCTTTTTTAATTATTTTTTTTTTTAAGAGAGAGCTCAGAATTGTTCATTCGGTAGTCTTACCGATTCAACGTCTTATCATCATTGCTCTCTCTCTCTCTTTTTTTTTGCGTGCAAATACATGTAAATTTATACTCATTAATTCACCTAAAACCTAATAAAAATCCCATTAGCCTTCACCTTAACCAGATACTTCAGAGTCTCACCAGAGTCGTGAGGTTCAAACGGTCAGGAGACCAGAGAAGAGGTCAGAAAAGATAAAAAGAAAAGAAAGATAAATCAAAGTAAAATCCAGCACCAACCAAACACTTCCTGCCTTCCACATGGTTACAAACACCAACCCCAGAAGCCTCTAAATTCCAACAAATTAAAGAGATCTCAAAAGACCAGAGGAAAAACTAAAGAGAGGAAGGAGGGAAGGATAGATAAGCCAGAGTGAGATCCACAAAAACCAGTACATGCAATCCATCAAAGTGAAATCCAGCACCAACCAAAAACCTCCTGCGTGGTTACAAAACCAGAGTCTTACGCCAACCCCAGAAACCTCTAAATTCCAACAAATTAAGAAGATCTCAAGTGACCAGAGGAAAAACTAAAGAGAGGAAGGAGGGAAGAATAGATAAAGCAGAGTGAGATCCACAGACACCCACACCCACTAATTCAACGAGCAGTGGGAGGGAGAGGTGAATTCTGTTTGAATTTCAGTAGATGCTGGTGTGATGGATCTGGCATGTATAAGGACTGCCACCAAAGAAAGGAGCCGTCAACCGAGCAACCCCCCAACCCCCGAATCCCACCGAGCCGCGGTAGCACCAAGGCCACCCCCACTCCACCCGTGCGGATACCGGTCGGCGAGCCAACCCAGACGCCCGGAGCACCCCCGAGCCCAACGCCGCAGAACGAGGCCTGGCAGGCCCCTACAGCGCCCCACCGGTCCCCATAGGCTCGTATTGAGAACTGCTGTGCATACCGGCCACCTTAAAGCACGATCACGTCACGAGAAGAAGTCAACTCCTGTTCGGTCTGACCACAGCATTAGACACAAGAATGCAGGACGAGTTATTGCACCTTGCTTGTCATCACAGCTTCTGCCTAGTTGGCTACTGAATCTTGTGCTTCAGCTTTCTAGTGTTGCCAGTAGGCCTTTTCTTTCACATTTGTGACTTCTCGTTTTTTCTCTCTCTGCCTTGTGAAGGTTTTTGAATTTGTATCTTCCGGTTAGCTTAGCTTCCTGTAGCACTCCATTCATCCCTTTTAGTTTGTTTAGGTTGTTCACATGTTATCTTTTTCTCATGGCGACTTTTGTTTGTATCCTCATGCTTATGTGCTCCTTCTATTTAATAAATACTGTAAAAGCTGCTCTGTGACATGTGCAATGGTGTTCAGCTATGTACCAATACAGTATATTATTTTCATATATTGAATATTAGAAATGGGATGAGACATTCGCAATCTTCCAAATACAAACATTGCAAAATATATTGCAGCTCTTGACAGTTTAATCAGTGATAGCTGTGCCAATCACAGAATAATTGTCTATTGTCTACTGTACTCGGAGCCGTGCACATCTTACTCCCACTCTCTTTTGAGAGACAATGGGCAAATCCACAAGGCACACACGCACACAAGAACAAAGTGGTCACAGTGTCCCACACTGGTTTTTTTCAACTAAACCAGAGTTGATGACACAATGGAACTCCTGAAAGCTCACTACAACACACCACAAACATGTACACGCAAACACACATATAACTCTTCTTGTGCATGCACTGAATGGCATCAGTATGCTCTGAGCGAAATACTTGAGGTGAATTAGAAGAATGTCTCTTTTCGAACGCAGCTTGAACATCGGTTGATTCATGTAAGGTATCAGTGGAAATACTGTAAAGTCTTATTATTAGGGCCCAAATGGCAACTGCTACGAGTTCCCCGGGGGAAGAGGGTGGCGGCTAGGTGATTATTAATAAAATGCTACAACAAACACAAATCCACTGTGTATTTTTATGCACCTGTACTAGCAGCACAAACACCACAAAAGGGTAGCAACAGTGCTTTAGTATGGTCACTGACACTTATCATGAATGATTCTCAAAACACAAAAACTGGGGTACTCTGTAGATATAGCAATAAACCTGAAGCCACTTTTATGTAACTGTATAAACAGTGTCCTCCTTAAATGCGCTACCGTAACAAGACACCACAGAACTATAAAGTCCATGAATAACGAGAGCTGTGAGCAGCTATAAAGGGCTCTCGCAGCGCGGGCCACTTTGGGGTATTTGCACGTTGGGGTACTGGCACATTGGAAGTAGAATTTCTTGGAAAATGGCATAATAAACCTTTACATGTGGAATTTTTTTGCCAGGTGTGATGAGTGTCTAAAGCTCAATGGGTTTTGGTGATTGTTAAGATATGCAAAAATCAGAGTCCTTTTTTATTCTTTAGACAATGAGTTGCTCTGTTTGGTATTTTTTGTGAAGTATATATACACATCATCATTTGTTGTACTCATTACACAATGTTGCTTTTATTGTCCATATAGGCTATCAAAAATAAATAAAACAAAATAAAAAGCACATATGTTTGGATAGGTTTGATGCCAGTGAACATTTTGAGTGGGGGAAAGTAAAAGAATATTAATAAATTATTTAGTTATCACACTTATAATGAGCTTACAAATTTTGTACAAAATACCGTATGTGGAGTATTTTTATTATTTTTTTGCCTCAAGGGCTATGTGGCGCTATATTCCTAACTGAATGTTGTCAGAGAGATACCTTCAGGCCCTAACTATAAACATACATGTCAACTTTGGGATTTTTTGGAGCATGTACCAGGGAGTTATTAAGCATAACCTTTTTCATTGTGAAGAAAATATAAAAACACACAATTTGATTACCCGCCCTCATCATATAGTATTTCGAAAAGTTGAGATGTTTTCCCCCTGTCGTTGGCTCAGGTTTTGACATGGTCCAGGCCAAGTTTGAAGCAAACTCGATGAAACGTGTAGGAGAAGTGGGCAAAAGTGTGCCCTCTGTAAATGTGCAAAAATCAGCAAAAAGCGGACATTCAAAAATTCGTAGCTCACTTCCTGTTCATTTTAGCACATGGGTCCAAGAGACTTTTTTGTAGGTCTTGGGCTCCCTCATACACCTAAAAATTTCCGAAGATCTTGCTTAAAAGTACAACCGGGGCTGCTTCGTTAAAAATTTCTAGGGGGCGCTATTGAGTCATTTTTGTAAAAATAGCACAATACACAATAAAATATTGCTCATTTTGCCAGGCCAGATGTGTGTGCCAAGTTTCATGAGTTTCTGTGCCAGTTTAGGCCCTCAAAATTGGTGTTTTCTTGGCTAACAGTGCTTAGCCACGCCCACAGCGATTCACGAAAACTCACAAACTTCGTGTTGTGACATCATGAAGGCCGAAACCCTCATCTGAGCAAATATGAGGTAGGTCCAGTTAACGTGGTTGGAGATAAACGTTGAAGAAAAATCATAAGAAAAAAAAATTGCCAGTACGTGGTGGTACCAGAAAGATGAAATATAATTTTGTAGATGTCTTAAGGGCTGGACTCTTATCAAATGTGTGAAATTGTGTTAAGGCAGGTTTTTTTGTCACGAAAAATCACCAGACTTTGCGGCACTGTAGTGGCCACGCCCTTTGGTGAAAACTTACAATATTCAGTGTGGGGCATGATCAACGTCTTAAGACCTTTCTGACCAGTTTTCAACTGGATCCCTTCAACGAGCTCAGCACAGTAGCTAAAAACATAAAGTATGACATTTATAGTCACCACTAAATGGCGCTTTATGTATAATTGAATTTTATCATATAGATCAGTGGTGTCAAACATACGGCGCGCGGGCCAGATCAGGCCCGCAAATGGGTTTAATTCGGCCCGCGAGATGATTTTGTAAAATAAAAAATAAAAAATCACACATTGTTTTTTATTTTTTATTTTTTATTTTTTATTTTTTTTTTTTTTTTTTTTCTAAGAGCTCAGAATTGTTCATTCGGTAGTCTTACCGATTCAACGTCTTGTCATCATTGCTCTTTTTTTTTTTTTTTTTTTTTTTTTTTTTTTTTTTGTGTGTATGTGTGCGTGCGTTTGCGTGCGTGCGTTTGCGTGCGTGCGTGCGTTTGCGTGTGTGCGTTTGCGTGCGTGCGCGTGCGTGCGTGTGCGTGCGTGCAAATACGTATAAATTTATACTCATTCATTCACCTAAAACCTTATAAATATCCCATTACCCTTCGCCTTAACCCGGTACTTCAGAATCTTGCCAGAGTCGTGAGGTTTAAATGGTCAGGAGACCAGAGAAAAGGTCAGAAAAAAAAAGAAATAAAGAGAAAAGAAAGGTAAATCAAAGTGAAATCCAGCACCGACCAAACACTTCCTGCCTTCCCCATGATTACAAAATCAAAGTCTTACGCCAACCCCGGAAGCCTCTAAATTCCAGCAAATTTAGCGAGATCTCAAGAGCCCAGAGGAAAAACTAAAGAGAGGAAGGAGGGAAGGATCGATAAGGCAGAGTGAGATCCATAGAAGCCAGTACATCCAATCCATCAAAGTGAAGTCCAGCACCAACAAGACCCCTCCTGCGTGGTTACAAAACCAGAGTCTTATGCCAACCCCAGAAACCTCATACTTCTAATAAATTAAGATCTCAAGTGACCAGAGGAAAAACTAAAGAGAGGAAGGAGGGAAGGATAGATAAAGCAAAGTGAGAACCACAGACACCAGCACCAACTGATTCAAGGGGCTGTGGGAGGGAGAGGGTACTTCTGTTGAGTTTCAGTAGATGCTG
Organism: Festucalex cinctus; assembly: GCF_051991245.1. NCBI lineage: Eukaryota > Metazoa > Chordata > Actinopteri > Syngnathiformes > Syngnathidae > Festucalex > Festucalex cinctus. The sequence continues at coordinate 9,588,389 of NC_135418.1, read as the reverse complement.
GTGCGACGGATCTGGCATGCATAAGGACCACCACCAAAGAAAGAAGCCGTCAACCGCGGTCCAGCAAAGCGAGCACTCCCCCCCCCCGGAATCCCCAGGCCGCGGCAGCACCAAGGCCACCCCCAAGCCACCCGAGCGGACACCGGTCGGCGAGCCGACCCAGACACCCGGAACACCCCCGCCCCAGCCCCGGCCCACACCCCCGAGCCCAAGGCCGCAGAACGAGGCCCAGCGGGCCCCCACAGCGCCCCACCGGTCCCCAGCCCCCATCCCCCCACGACCCCCCCGCACCCCACCCAAACCCGCCATCCACCACGACCCAGGCCCCACCACCCCCGACCCCCAAACCCCCGAACACACCCCGACCCCCAGCACCCAACCCCCCACCCACCCATACCTCCACCCCCCCCCAAACAAGCCGCCCCCCCCCCCCCCCGACGGCCGCCACCCCCCCCCCGCGAACCCGGCCCCCCGCGAGAACCCCCCCCCCCCCCCCCCCCCCGGAAACCGGCACCGGGCAGCAGCGCAGAGAGGGAAGATGTGCCCACCCCACCTCCAGCCGCGCGAGATTTGCACAGCGGCGGGAGGGGGGAAGCAGAGGAGGAAGCACCAGGGGGAGAAGGCGGAACACCAGAACACCGAGCCCGGTGGGGAGAGGCCCCGGTCGTCACGCCAGAGTACTAGTGACACCTAACCCTGTTACTGAGTCCGCCAGCTCGCCGACTGGCGAGCTCTACCCTTACACCGTGAATGTGGCCCCACCCAGTGTATATACAAGTGTGTGCGTGTGGTGCATTAAAATTGGGGGCAGGTGAGTCGGAGCAGAGGGAAAAAAATTCCCCTACTCCGACACACCCGTATCCCCCCCAAAAAAATGAATATGTATATGTGTGGTGCATTAAAAAAGGGAATGGAGGGACAAAGTGGTGGGGCAGGGACACAAATGGGGGGGACCACAGCGCTGCCAGGCACTGCAGTCCATGGGCGGGAGGAGGCGAGGAGGGAGAGGCGACGGGGGGGAGGAAGGGGGAGGGGAGAGGGAACCACGGGGCACACCGGAGACCCACCCACCCCGAACCGCGCCGCCGGGCACGGAGCAGCGGACCGCGCCGGGACGGCACCGCCCCGGGCACCAGGGGAAGCACCCCAACACCGCACCCCACAGGGGGCCCAGGGAGCGGCCAAGACGCAACCGCCACCGAGCAGACAACGGGGGGGGGGGGGGGGGCAGAACCACCCCCGCCCGACCACAGGGGACGGCGTCAAGAAAATTGACTAATTAGCATGCAGTAACACCAAGTGTTGATGCTTAGTGCCCACTAGAAATAGATCTTAAGGAGTTATTGAGTATAGTGTCGTATAGTGTGGTATGCTCGAGCCCACTAGCAGCAACTAGGTTCCTGACTATATAAAAATAAAAACAATCAGATACAAAATACCAAATACAGAAGCAGCGAAAACAGAAGTTGTAACGATGTGGTGGCTCTCGTTAACAGGCAGAATCTTGGCAGGATTAAGTTGCCAAATTGAGATTAAAATATTCTATGTACATAGACCATATTTGTTTAAATCTTGATACTTGATTTTTATTTAAGGCAGAGATTTTTTCCATTGAGATATAATTTATTAGTAAGTTTAACCAGTGGTCGATATTTAGAGATTGTTTATTTTTCCAATTGACAAGGATTATTTTTTTAGCAATAGTAAGGGCTATAAATATAGATTGAGATTGTTTACATGGTAGCTCAGTTATTGTTAAGTCACCTAGTAAACACAATCTTGGAGATAAAGGAAGCCTACAGTTTAATATATCAGCGAGCTTTTCCAAGATTTTAGTCCAGAAATGCAGCACTGGAGTACATGACCATAAAGCATGAAGATAAGTATCGGCAGTGTTTTGTGAGCACTGGAGACAAATGTCGGAGTCAGAGAGTCCCATTTTTTTCATCATATATTGTGTAATATATGTTCTATGAAGTATCTTATATTGGATAAGTTGCAAATTTGTCTGTTTGGTCATTTTAAATACATTTTCACAGATTTGGGTCCAAAAGTCTGGTTCCGGAACTATAGACAAGTCTTTTTCCCATTTTAAAGTCGGTAAATACGTTTTATTTGTGTATAAAAATAACTTATATATTTTTGATATTTTCTTTATTGTTGTTGGAGAAAGCTTTATAATATCTTTAGCTAAGACAGGCAGTTGGAGCGTATCCTGAAGTGTTGGGATTTGTTTCTTAACCATATTTTTAACTTGCAGATAATGTAAGAAATTTCCCTTTTTTATTTCATATTTCTGGACCAAGTTTGTATACGATATAAACTTATTATCTGAGAAAAGATGATGAAGGTGTGTAATTCCTTTCTGCTCCCATAGGCTTAAATGGAACGACTGATTATTAAGTTGAAAGTCGGGGTTATGCCAAATGGGAGAGAGCCCACAGGGCGCCAATTGGGAGTTTGTAATTTCTAATGCCTTCCACCAGGCAGTCAGGGTGGCGGCTATCATTGGGTTTTTAAAACAATTATGTCGTCTTATTGATTTTGTAATAAAGAGTAAATCTGACAGTCTAAGATTATTACAATCCTTCTGCTCCAATTCCAACCAACAGTTAGTATCTCTGTTGGGTTGTGTCCATAGCACAAGATATTGTAGTTGATTAGCTAAATAATAGTACATAAAGTTTGGTGCCTCTAAACCTCCTTTAGATTTACTTTCCTGAAGAGATAGACTAATTTTGGCTTTTTTTGTATTCCAATAGAATTTTATGATAGCAGAGTCCAGCGATTGGAACCAGTTAGACGTAGGTTTAAATGGAATCATTGAAAATAAATAATTAATCTTTGGTAAAACTTTCATTTTTATAGTAGCTATCCGTCCTATTAAAGAGATCGGAAGATTATTCCAGCGCTCCAGGTCACTACGGATACTATCCAATAATGGTGAAAAATTTAAAGAAGTTAATTCAGTTAACTTAGGTGAAATTTTAACACCTAAGTATTTTAAATTACCTGTAGGAAAGGAGTAGTGTGGATCCTGACTTGTAGGATTCCATGAATTTTCTGTAATAGGTAATAATGTTGATTTTGTCCAGTTAATAGAGTAATCTGATAAGTGAGAGAATTTAGTTATTAATTTAAATGCTTCCCCTAGCGAGATAGCAGGTTCTTCTAAATAGAGTAATATATCATCGGCATATAGATTAATTTTATGTTCTATTGTCCCGGAGTGGATTCCTTGGATCCGTCTATCCTGACGTATAGCTAATGCAAGCGGCTCAATAAATATAGCAAATAATAAAGGAGAAATTGGGCACCCTTGTCTTGTTCCCCTTTGTAAAGTAAAACTCTGTGATGTAATCCCATTAGTAGTAACTGTAGCTTTAGGAGAATCATATAATATTGAGACCCATTGAATGAATGACTCCCCGAAGCCGAATTTATTTAAGACAGCAAAGAGGAAGGACCAGTTAACTTTATCGAATGCTTTTTCTGCATCCAGCGAAATAACAACTGCCTTTTTATCATACCGCTGTGACATACTACTCAAGTTAAAGAGTCTCCTAATATTATTAGTAGAATGACGACCTTTAATAAAACCTGTTTGATCACTATGAATAATTGTCGAGATTACCGTCTCTAATCGAGATGCCAAGGCCTTAGCGATAATTTTAATATCGGTATTAATTAGTGATATCGGTCGGTAACTTGACGGGAGGGTAGGGTCTTTTTCTGGCTTTAATAAAAGTTTAATTGCTATATTCATATCTTGACGTATATCACCTTTACTTTTAATTTCAGTTACTACTCTTAGAAATAATGGAGCAAACATTAACCAGAAATGTTTAAAAAATATAGCCGGATAGCCGTCTGGACCAGGTGCTCTGCCATTAGGCATACTGTCTAAAGCACGATACAACTCATCTATAGTAAGCGGGGTATCGAGAATATCTTTATGTTCAATAGATAACTGAGGTATATTTAAGCTGTTTAGGAATTCCTCAATATATTCAGGGTTAGGTCTATTAATTTCTGTGTATAGATTTCGATAATAGTTATAAAAAATATGGTTAATTTCTTCTGGTGATTGTGTGCATTCACCATTTATATCTTTAATAGCCGTTATAAGAGATTTTTCCCGATTCCGTTGAAGTTGATTTGCCAGGAATTTACCTGATTTATTATTATGTTCAAAATTATTATATCTCAACTGTTGTATTATAAACTCTGTCTTTTTAGATAACATGTTATCTAACTGTATTTTTATATTCTGTAGTTCTATCCATATTTGATTATTTGGGTTTAATACATATTCATCCGTTAGTTGTTTAATTTTATCTTCCAGGTATTTTTCTAATTTTTGATCCTGTTTCTTTTTATAAGTTGAATATGATATAATTTTCCCTCTAATTACCGCTTTCCCTGCTTCCCAGAGAAGAGATGGAGATATATTTGGAGAGTCATTTATTTCCAAAAAATCTGCCCACTCCCTTCTAATAATTTTATCAAACTCTACGTCTTTCAGTAATGAGATGTTAAAACGCCATATCGGGGGAGGTTTAAAGGTAGAGTCAATTTGTAGAGTGAGGGAGACTGGTGCATGATCACTTATAATTATAGAATGTATTTTTATAGCAGTTTTATCAACAATAGAATTATTTGTAAGGAAAAAATCAATTCTTGAGAATGATCGGTGCACAGCAGAGAAGAAAGTAAATTCCTTCTTAGTTGGGTTTTGAAGTCTCCAGCCATCGCTGAGGCCAAAATCCTCCATATATTCATCTATTACTTTAGCGGATCATAATCGCCTTGTATATATCGTATTATTAGAACGATCTATTAACGGGTTCAAGACCGTGTTAAAATCACCTCCAATAATAATAGTAGAATTTGTTGCTAAATCGAGTAACCGAGAGAAAAATTCATGGAAAAAATCAGGGTCATCATTATTTGGGGCATATAAATTACCAATTGTATATACTTTATTAAATATAGTTACCTGGATAATAATATATCGGCCCTCTAAATCTGTTACTATATTATTTAGAGTAAAGAATAAATTCTTATGTATAAGTATAGAGACACCTCTTTGTCTACTATTATAGGAGGCAGAGTAAACTTGACTAAAATTTTTATCTATAAATAATTTTTCTTCTGATTTTTGTAAGTGGGTTTCTTGTAGGAGACAAATATCTGCCTTAAATTTTGAGAGATGGTCTAAAATTTTTATTCTTTTTGCCTGGGAGCGAGCGCCACACACATTCCAGGAGACCAGAACTAATTTCTGCATACAAGCAATATAGACTCAGTCTTATGTATACATCTATATAAGCTGCTTATTAATATTAACATATTGTAGGATAGCAAAAGAGTAATTAGGCAATTTATATAATTTATATAAAGAGAGAGATAGCAAGTAGATAAGTATAATAGTGAAGAAACGTGGGGGGAAGTGAGTGTGAAGGAAATCACACATTGTAATGTTGGACTAATTAATCAGCCGGCCACAATCAAAACATATAAATTTGCAATTTCACAAGCAGTCCTCAGATGAGCAATGCAACTTGTACAGCGAATCGTCGTTCTGGATGTCATTATTTTACACACAACTTAAACTACGGTTTGTCTAATTATTATTTTTTGTAATCATGCACCGACATAAATGTGTTAAATACTACACAAATTCAATTACTGGTAACACAAATAGATATGACAAGGATTAACGTTCTTATATCATTTACTGCATCACGCAATGCATTCCAGGAACAATATATATTAAAAACAGGTCAATTTAACATACCGGCAAAGTGTTGCTGCGTTCCATTTGCATTCGTGTTATTTTTTTGAAAAATATGATTACAGTTTAGCTCTGTAATTTAGGGCTGGTCCACGAAAATCTGCGTATAAATGACGCATTTGTTTTTAAGTTATATACCGTTATTCTTTTACAGTGGAGTTATAAAGCATTTCCTATTTTGTGATGAACGAAATAATAAAAGCAAAATTTGATGCCCCGCCCCCATCATATAGTATTTCGAAGAGTTAAGTTTTTTGTCCAGTTGTTGTCTCGGGTCTTGAGATGATACATGCCAAGTTTGAAGTCAATCAGATGAAAACTGTTTGCAAATGGGGGGGATAGCATGATCACAGTGAATGTGCCAAAACTGGACATTCAAAAAAGTATAGCTCACTCCCTGTACATTTTAAATATATGGTCCCAACAGACTTTTTTTGTGTGTGTCTCGGGGTGCTACATGTGCCTGCCAATTTTCGTAGCTCTAGGTCAAATGTGTTTGGGTTGGATTTTATTTCTCTACGCTAGGGGGCGCTATTGAGTCACGTTATGACAACTTCACAATATCAAATTTTTTTGCCGGCCCGAAGAGTGCGCAGTTTGGTGAGTTTTCGTAAATGTGTAGGTCCTCAAATTCCTGCGAATCTTGCTTCTAGAGCTAAATAGAAGGACCGGAAGTTGAGATTATGTAGTTCGCTAGCTGCTAGCTTCGTATAGCATTCACTTGACTTTTATGCTAAGCATAAAAGTCAAGTGAATGCTATACTTCTTCGAGTACAGTAACATGACACGTATGTTTTAGTTCATTTAATTTTAATTATAAAATTGCCCACCCCTGCCCTATACCGTCATATAATCACATTCAAAATAAATGTAAACATAGTAAAAGACTGGGAAGGCAAGCGGGCAAACTCACTTTTTTTTTTTTTTTTTTTAAATCAAGATATATTTTATTTTGTTTCTTAAAAAACAAACATTACAAAAAAACGTCATAGAGAACTAATACAATGAACAAGATAAACCACAAATTTAAAAGAAAAAAAAAACATTTAAGTGGTGCCTGCCTGGTACAAATGATTAAATGGCTACAGTGAGAAAGCAGAGATTGTGCATGGTGCATGGTTAGAAATCATGAAGCAGAAGTAACCATAAATGAAAGCAAACAGGATAAAAATTGGACCCTCTCTGAATGTATGCAAAAATTGTACATAAACACATGGTGGATCAAGTGTAATTTTCTTCTGTAGCTGACACAGCAGACCTGTCACAGTGATTTATGAAGAACATTCAACCAAATTTCCAAAATTGTGAGCTTCATTTTGTTTTTATTCTCTTGGTTTACTGCTCCACCCACAGAGCAGAAAATAAAGATAAAACATAACTTTAACCCCCCCAAAAAAAGAGAAAAAAAACAAGAAAAAAAAAACATTTGTGGTTTCTTAATGTAGCAATGGTAAAATTTAAAAAACAAAAACAAAAAAAAACAAAACACAATTTTAGTTTAAAAGTAAAATGTCTAAAAGTAAAAATTGTTTACACAGGACGGATTCTCTTCATGAACCAGAAACAAATATGACTGTTTCATAAGAACCATCTTGTCGAAAATGGAGGAGTCAGGAAGGTCAAAAGAATGGGTTGAAGCGGAGTGTGATATCAGATGATCATTTGGGTGGTCTGTGATCCATGCGCAAGGTGAGTGGAGAGAAAAGACAAGCACATCTAGTCCAAACCATGTAGCCAGGCCACCAAGAGGACAAAAAAAAAAAAAAAAAAAAAAAAAAAAAAAAAAAAAAAAAAAAAATTAAACATGGACACTATGGGGAATGATCTAGTCTTCCCCAGAGGGAGCTTCCTCCTCTGAGCCACCCTCCTCCTCTTCATCCTCCTCTTCAACATCCTTCTTTGTCTTCTTAGGGGCGGGGGGTGAATCTTTCTTCTCAGCTTCCCCTTCTTCCTCAAAGGGGCTATCAGGATCGTCTTCTTCCTCTTTGGGTGAGCTCTTTTCAGGAACCTTGGTGCTGGCTTGGCCTTTCCCCTTACCTTTCATGGGACTGGGATTAACTACAAAAAAAAGCAGAGGGAAGAACAATATGGTTAACTACCGTCAAATCTAGTAAGGCAAAAATGAAAAAGTGACCCATCGGCATGACAAAACAAAGAGGCGCCACCATGTGGCGTAGTGCCATACTACGGACTGTTACAGTACACACACAACAGAGCCATTCCCACTTGGCTTACAGTTTCAATAGCAGTTTTAACACCGAGTTGATTGTTCCACTTTAGTTTGAAGCATACATTACACAAACATACTTACAAAAGTAACATTGTGTTTTACAAAAGTAATGTGTTACATTATTATTACATTACATATTACATTTAGGCAGAAACGATGTAAGGTCACATTTCTCATGAGGACTAGGGGTGTAACGATATCCAAACATCACGATACGATATCATGATATGAAGGTCACGATACGATGATTATCCCGATATTGTGGGGATGTTGGCGATACAAAAAAAAGGTCAAGATATTGTAAATAACGTAGCTCATACTAAAATAAATATATATATATATATATATATATATATATATAAATACATATATATATATATATATATATATATATATATATATATATATATATATATATATATATATATATATATATATATATATATATATATATTGTGCTTTTGTACATTACAGCAATTCATATAAACAACCTACAATTTCTAGTAACACTTAATATTGAGGCACTTACATACTTGATAATAATACTTGAGTTTCTCCACATATTGACTTAGTTCACAAGCATATTACTATTATTCATCTGACCATTAGCGTGGATTTTAAACATCGAAGGGCCAAAACATGCCTTGTGAAAATTAAAGTGCACTAAATAACTAGCTACCAGAGGGTGCTAGAACTGCACAAATGGAAAACAACCTGACTTTTTTTTTTTTTTTAAAGATGTGCTGCTTTTAATATCGTGACATGATGACAACGATATATTGTGGCAGTTTTAATATCACGTTATTGCTGCTATCGTTACATCCCTATTAATTATCGTTGCTCTCTGTGTGTAAACTCACTGGTAATATGTTGCAAACACGGCAATCTGCTGCACCATTCTGGGTTCGGGTTAAGGTTAGTTCATGGGCGTTTGGTGCTCGCTCTCTCGGTCGAGTGCGCGAGTGGGTGAGAGCAAACGCCGATGCGCACATCCAATCAAGGTGCATCTCTCGTCCAATCAGTCGTGAGTATGATTCCTCCTGCCCCACCTACCAACTACTTAACGAAAATGTTGAGGTAATTTGTTTTGTGTTTGCAGTATTTCGTTTGAGTCATTCGTGAGTATGGTTCCTCCTGCCCTCCCCCTCACCCCACCTACCAACTACTTCCGTTAGGAAAATGTTGTGATTGTTCATTTTGTGTTTGCGGTAACCTTTTTGTTGTTTTGTTCCGGTTTTTGTGTTTGTATTTTTTGATTTGTGCTTGCGATTGCTTTTTGCAGTTTTGTTTCGTATTTTGTGTTTGTGATTACCTTTTCGTTTCTGTGATTTGTGATGGTTTGCTTTTGTGTTTTTTGATTTGCAGTTGTGTCAGGTTTTTGTGTTTTGCACTTCAGGGCCACCGTACTTAACGCACCTCAAACATGAGGATAATCTAAATTGGACAATCTCATAAGACGCTTATTGTCCTTGGTCGATAAGGGGCTAAAGCCGACAAAAACTGCTAAATTGTCTTTGTGTACACCTGGCCTTACCTGTAGCCTTTAATCTGGGTTTGGGGGATTTCTTCTCCTTGTCCATTCGGCCTCGTCGAATAACTTTCTTGCTTCTCTTTTTGGAGTGACCATAGTCACTGTCATCATCATCTTCTACAATGAAGTCCTCATCACTGCCGGATTCATCAGCTGCACAAAGAGATTAAGGCCTGGGTCAAACATTTGGACATGTCCACAGGTATTGCTTGTCAAACACCTACAAAACAGGACAAAAAGGTAACGTGCCATTTTGAACATCAAAAAAGTGATGTTTAGAAACAATTGGTTGGATCTTACTATACAATTTAGTACCCCCAGTTTACTGGTGATTTCCTCATATCTATCAATTCTGTGAAACAAAAGACAACAATGGTGGGTACACCACAAAAAATGTCAATGTCTAAATAACTTATGTGCCCTTGAGCATCAATTACAACTAATTAACCCAAAACTGGAATTGTATATGATTACTTGCTGACATTGCCAAGGCTAACTCTTGTTTATACACCTGCATTGATAACATGTATTGCTGTTCCCGTAAGAATCAAAATATTGTCTGACTCTAATTCTGTTTGGACATTTGTTTTAACAGTCAAGGCTACATGATAAGGCTGTATTGTGGCTACAATGAATCTGCTGTCAATACGCAAAATGCGACTGGCGTGGGCTGCTCTGCTGGGTGAGCTGGCCATGGTAGCGCTCAGGAGTCCTCTATCAAGAACTACAAGTAGCTTGCAATAGTGGTGGCTGAGCTCACTAGAATCGAGGCAATATTGCTTGAAAGCAATGGGCAGAATGCAACCCGATCTACTCTTCTGGAAGCCAAAGCTGATCCGAGGTCAGCGAAGACGCTACTGGTGAACGAGAAAAAATGTGCTTGCCTTGGCTGCTCGCCTGGCGGGGTGGGCCTGCTGGTGGTGTCTGGGGACCGATTCACCAATTCCAAATGACTGGGACTAGCCGCAATCTACACACGGACATTCTAGATGAACTGAGCGAGCAGTGTCTGGGATTGTATGGGATGGATGGATAACTATCTGAATCAATGACTATTCTAAACAATGTATATAACATGATGCGTTTTAGTAATGGATCGATGGGGACGGGTCTCGTATAAGCCATTGGCTTCTACCCGTCACCCCTTTTTCGGATGTCAATGTTGCAAATGATGTGATGTGATCGATGTAACCTGTAATGTGTCCGAAAGAGAAAAACGAATAAAACAAAACAAAACAAAACAATGACATCTCATGCTATTCATAAGTCAACTCATTGTCTGCTGAGGCATGGCATCCCACTCTTCTTGAAGGGCAGCCCTCAGGTCGTTTGTGAATTTTGCCGTTAAGCTCCTCGTAGAGAACAGCAACTTGTGCAAAAAGTACTCAAACATTTAACAGTTGGACATGTATATTCAAAAGTTCAAAGGACTTTTCTGGTCTGAATACACCCTTAGATTTTCCTGAAATATATTCATAATGTAATGATTATTTTTAAAGGTTTTTTTGCATGGATGCTGCTGCTTAAATTTATTTTTAAATCTTGCATACCCCCCTTTAATATCATGGTATCGCGATATTAACACTTCCAAATATCATCGTCGTCATGTTCACAATATTTAAAGGGAACACATCTGTTAAAAAAAAAAAGAAAAAAGGTCAGGTTGATTTCCATTTGTGCAATTCTAGCACCCTCTAGTTGCTAGTTTATTAGTGCAATTTAATTTCCGTTAGGGATGTTTTGGCCTTCTATGTTTAAAATCTATGCTACTTGTCAGATGAACGGGAACCTAATTTGCATGTGAAACGATCAATGTGTGCTTGCATTAGCAAGTAAGTGCCTCAATATTGTTATTACAGCTTGCAGGTGGTTTATATGCATTGCTGTTATGTACAAAAGCACAATATTGCATGTTTTTTGTTTTTTTTAGTATGAGCACACATCTCTCTCACTTAGCTCTCCTTGTACAAGTACAGTAAAAGGCCTTGTTTTCTCATTTTAGTGTCTCTCTCCTCATTTGTGTATTTAAAAAACCCCGTCATAGATGGTTTTTACACCTGACAGCTGCAAAGCTCACTTGAATGTTTTCTGAGATTTTCATGTATACTTTACTGCACAAGGCTAAACAGCACTACACTTACGGTCAAGGTAAGCTTCCTCTTGGTCCTCATGCTCTTCATCCTCACTGCCTCCATCACCCAGAAGGATCTCCCTTTGTTTTGACACTGCCTTAGAGGCTGCCTGACGTACTGCTCGCTTTCGGCTGACATCCTTGTCATCATCACTGCAATCTGCAAAAATCACACC